>NC_082602.1:30667964-30757964 GCF_030936135.1 Gavia stellata
GACCAATAAGGTCTTAAAGGCTAAGATTGTCTTGGCTTCCTTCCTAAGAAGGAGACCTGAGCATGGGCATAGTTAAAACTGTGCTCTTTAACACCAAGGACTTATGTTCAAAGAATATTCATTCTTTCCTCATACAGATCTTTGAAGCTTATGGCCAGACTGAATGCTCAGCTGGATGCACCTTCTCAATGCCTGGAGACTGGACAACAGGTATGGTAGCTGAGACTTGGAAACTCTTCCGCAGCTGTCAACACAAAGTGGCACTCAAGCTACACAAGGTGCTCTACTGCTTTTAGTTCAATGAAAGTTAAATCCTGGGTTCTTAACCTCAAAGTGATTCTTGGTAGCAACAGTCACCTGTATGCTTAATAGGTACCAAGATTCTTGACTCAAGTAGGTGAGGGTCTTTTGTGTAAAGTGACATAGGTCAGCTTAGAACCTGCCCCAGTGTACAGGAAAGGAGTGTCTGTACAGAGCTGAGCAAACTGGCCAAGGACTTCCCAAATGGCTTTAAGAAACTAGCTTGAGCTCCCAAATAACTTGTTTAACTCAAAGAATTATGGCTAAAATATCAGACATGATACTTGACTATTTTCCTGAAGGACTACAAGATTTATCTTTCATCTTAGCAAGGATGTTTTTAATATTGGGTATTCTAAATTCAAGCTCAAGTCACCATCTTTGAGAACACAGTAACTGTAGCGCATAATGAGGATTAAATGCAAATGAATACCAGGGTCTATGAAGGAATTGTTCAAGGAACGTGTGGACGAGGCATTGTGGGACATGGTTTAATGGGCATGGTGGTGTTAGTTGATGGTTGGACTTGATGATCTTACAGGTCTTTTCCAACCTTAGTGATTCTGTGAATTCTGTGGAGGCAAGTGTGGTACATGATCGGTGTGGTTGATTACACCAATAAATAGCTCTAAGCGTTGAGGTTTAGCCACTACTTATCCTGCATTAACTGTCTGAAAATGGCATTACAATAACTTTCTTGAACATTTGGTATCACACTCCTTTAAACAGTACTGGTTCTTGCTAAAGCAGTGAACAAAGAGCCATTAAGTATCTACTATCACTGAAGCCTTTCATATGTAGGGGGCACCTGAGTTCTCCCATCTCACTTCAAGACCTAGTTTTTCTAGCTTTAGGTCCAATAGGGCCAACTGCTAGCAGAATCCCCAAAACATAACTGTCCTTGTTTTTTTTTTTTCTCTTAGGCCATGTTGGAGCCCCTCTGGCTTGTAATATCATAAAACTAGATGATGTGGAAGAAATGAACTACTACTCTTCCAACAATGAAGGCGAGGTAGGTACCATCTCCTGTGTGTATCAGGAAATACTGAAACATAGGACTTCGTTACTAACAATGTTCTGTGCTTACTATAGGTCTGCATTAAAGGACCAAATGTGTTCAAGGGTTATCTGAAAGACCCTGAGAAGACAGCTGAAGCAATTGATAAAGATGGCTGGCTCCACACTGGAGACATAGGGAAATGGTTGCCAGTGAGTAATTGCTTAATACAAACCACCCCTTGGATGTGAATTCCTGGCTAGTATATGGTCACCTGAAAAGCTGAAGAAGTGAATTCTAGGATAAAAGCTTTACACGGTATTTTGTTATCATTCACCAAGAAACTCCAGGCAAAGCTCCAAAGACCAATTAGGTTACAAGATCACAAATAACACCTGATAGGCCAGTGGTTAAGACTATGTCACTTCCACAATGAAGAATAACAAGGTCGGAGGCCGTCTTGGGCTTAGCGACCATGAAATGATAGAGTTTTCAATTTTTAGCCAAGTAAGGAGGCGGGTGAGCAACACCGCTACCATGGACTTCCGGAGGGCAGACTTTGCCCTGTTCAGGACACTGGTTGGGAGGGTCCCTTGGGAGACGGTCCTAAAGGGCAAAGAGGCCCAGGAAGGCTGGACCTTCTTCAAGAAGGAAATCTTGAAGGCGCAGGAGCAGGCAGTGCCCATGTGCCGTAAGAAGAGCCAGCGGGGAAGACGGCCGGCCTGGCTGAACAAGGACCTTATGCTGAGGCTCGGGGAAAAAAAGAGAACTTACCACCTCTGGAAAAAGGGGCAGGCAAGTGAAGAAGAATACAAGGACCTTGTTAGGTCATGCAGGAAGGGAATTAGGAAGGCGAAAGCCCAGCTAGAGCTCAACCTGGCCACGGTCATGAGGGACAACAAAAAAAGCTTCTATAAATACATTAACAACAAAAAGAGAGCCAAGGAGGATCTCCATACTCTACTGGATGCGGCGGGGAACATTGTCATGAAGGATGAGGAAAAGGCTGAGGTACTTAATGCCTTCTTTGCCTCAGTCTTTAACAGCCACACCAGGTATCCCCAGGGTATCCGTCTCCCTCAGCTGGATGACAGGGATGGAGAGCAAAATAGGCTCCCCATGATCCAGGAGGAAGCAGTTAACGACCTGCTATGCCACCTGGACACTCACAAGTCTATGGGGCCTGATGGCATCCACCCAAGGGTGCTGAGGGAGCTGGCGGAGGAGCTTGCCAAGCCGCTCTCCATCATTTATCAACAGTCCTGGTCAACGGGGGAGGTCCCGGATGACTGGAGGCTTGCCAACGTGACGCCCATCTACAAGAAGGGTCGGAAGGAGGATCCGGGGAAATACAGGCCTGTCAGCCTGACCTCGGTGCCAGGGAAGGTTATGGAGAGGCTCATCTTGAGGGCGCTCACGGGACACGTGCAGGATACCCAAGGGATCAGGCCAAGCCAGCACGGGTTCATGAAAGGCAGGTCCTGCTTGACCAACCTGATCTCCTTCTATGACCAGGTGACCCATCTAGGGGATGAGGGGAAGGCTGTTGATGTTGTCTACCTGGACTTCAGCAAAGCCTTTGACACTGTCTCCCACAGTATTCTCCTAGAGAAGCTGGCGGCCCGTGGTTTAGACAGGTACACTCTTCGCTGGGTAAAAAACTGGCTGGATGGCCGAGCCCAGAGAGTTGTAGTGAATGGGGTGAAATCCAGCTGGCGGCCGTTCACGAGCGGAGTCCCCCAGGGCTCAGTTTTGGGACCGGTCTTGTTCAATGTCTTTATTGATGATCTGGATGAGGGGATAGAGTGCACCCTCAGCAAGTTTGCAGATGACACCAAGTTGGGAGGGAGTGTTGATCTGCTGGAGGGTAGGAAGGCTCTGCAGAGGGATCTGGACAGGCTGGATCGATGGGCTGAGGCCAATTGTATGAGGTTCAATAAGGCCAAGTGCCGGGTTCTACACTTTGGCCACAACAACCCCAGACAACGCTACAGGCTTGGGGACGAGTGGCTGGAAAGCTCCCCCGCAGAAAAGGACCTGGGGGTGCTGATCGACACCCAGCTGAATATGAGCCAGCAGTGTGCCCAGGTGGCCAAGAAGGCCAACGGCATCCTGGCCTGTGTCAGAAATGGTGTGGCCAGCAGGAGCAGGGAGGTGATCGTGCCCCTGTACTCGCGTCTGGTGAGGCCGCACCTCGAATACTGTGTTCAGTTTTGGGCCCCTCACTACAAGACAGACATTGAGGTGCTGGAGCGTGTCCAGAGAAGGGCGACGGAGCTGGTGAGGGGTCTGGAGCACAAGTCTTATGAGGAGCGGCTGAGGGAGCTGGGGTTGTTTAGCCTGGAGAAGAGGAGGCTGAGGGGAGACCTCATCGCTCTCTACAATTACCTGAAAGGGGGTTGCAGAGAGGTGGGTGCTGGTCTCTTCTCCCAAGTGACTAGTGACAGGACTAGAGGAAATGGCCTCAAGTTGCACCAGGGGAGGTTCAGGCTAGATATTAGGAAAAAGTTCTTTACTGAGAGAGTAGTGAAACATTGGAATAGGCTGCCCAGGGAGGTGGTAGAGTCACCCTCCCTGGAGGTATTCAAGGAGCGCGTGGATGTGGCATTGTGGGATGTAGCTTGATGGGCATGGAGCTGTGTGGTGTTGGGTGGGTTGGTTTTTGGTGTGTTGTGGTTTGTTGTTGTTGTGTGGTGTGTTTTTTTTGGGTTGTTTTTTTTTTTTTGGTTGGACTTGATGATCTTACAGGTCTTTTCCAACCTTAGTGATTCTGTGATTCTGTGAAGGTGTCTTGGTTTCTGTCGGAGGATAATAAAGGAGCTGTCCAATTCTGTCCTGAGCTAACTGGAGAAATTAGACAAAGTGTCCCTTCTCTCTGTAGATACCAAAGACCAGTTCCAGACTAGGATGTGCCTTTCATACAACAAACCCAAACTCATTATCTTCTGCTTCTTATAGAAGCAAGACATACTTGAAAGTAATGGCCTCTATCTTTACCTTCTAGAATGGAACACTGAAGATCATCGATAGGAAGAAGAATATATTTAAACTTGCACAAGGAGAATACATTGCTCCAGAGAAAATAGAAAATGTCTATATCAGAAGTGCTCCTGTAGCCCAGGTCTTTGTACACGGGGAAAGCCTGAGGGTAAGTGATGTTAGGAGTAAGCATCCTGCAAGATTCCTCCCACAATGAATTCTGGAAGATCAGGGCACAAACATATGCATATACAAGAGTCCTTGAACAAGATCTGTTCCCAAGAGTGCCATGTTTACAGGAATATCCTTTCAGACTTCTTAGGCTGTCCATAGCCTTCCTTCTTGACACCAAAGAAAAGGAGATCTTGGAATGAAGGTGCATTAATTACAGACTTGTATAGGATTTGTATGTCAGGCCAGCTCTGTATCGTTTCTCCATTCCTTTGCCACAGAGGTGTCACCTGTGCTAGCAGAGGCCAGTCTCAGTCTGTAAACCAGCCAAAAGTAATTGCTGGAGTGTTTAGCACACATAATGAACAAACTGCTCTCTGAACTGCTGTCAGAACTCAGATAAGTGACTTGAATGTAGTTACCTTCCAAATTCTGGAAACAAATGGGGATGTAGATGTGGCTTAGTATAGAGATACTGTCCACAATCAAGTTCACATAGACAAAGTAATTTCAGATGACTTATCTTGGTCTAAACATGACTACTTCCACTTGTTTTCAGTCTTTTCTAATAGGTATAGTGGTTCCTGATCCTGAGACGCTTCCAGAATTTGCAGCAAAACTGGGAATAAAAGGTTCCTATGAAGATGTGTGCAAAAATCCAGTGAGTAGCTTTAACTTTTTAGTGAGTTATATGTAGAATTTAATTCTGAAGTCCAATCTTGCATTCCTTTGACTTAAATTTACAAAAAAAGGTGGGTAAAAATGAACTGCCTTAATGCTGAGAGAATCATGCAAGCAGCCTTAAAGTAAAAACCGGAACTAAGAACCGAAACATCAAGGCGTCCCTTGATGTTTCAAGGGCTATCACTGCTTCTTTTCCAACGAGAAGATAGACACAACCTTGTAGCAGCCTTAAGATGAGAAATCTTGAATGCTGAAATATGTATGTGTATTCTTGCCAACCTCAGTTTTCACTGACTGGGTAATGGGTATGGTCCTGAGTTGCAATTACAAAATGGCAGCTTTACCCACTCTGTTCCTCCTCTGTTTCTTCTAGGCAGTGAAGAAAGCTATTTTAGAAGATATGGTCAGACTGGGGAAAGAGGCTGGTCTTAAATCCTTTGAACAAGTGAGTACTTCCAAATCCTGCTTGTTGCAAGCACCTGTATTGCTAATGCAATGGCTGGGAAATCTGCTTTCCTGCTACCAACTGTGCCAGGATGGGACCTAGGACAGCTGCCCAGGATAACTGATTGAAGTAGGCAGTGAAATATTGGCTGGCTGTCTGTCTCTTGACCAAGAGACAGGTGGCTGTACGGGGCAACAGTAGCAATTGCCTTGAGATGGAGCGGATGTTCACCATAGGCAGCAGAAGCTGTACTGTAGTTCCAGCCTAACCGCTGCTGTGTCAGCCAAAAGGAGCTTGACTTGCGTCAAGAAACAATTTAGTTACTGGAGCTCCTGAGACTAAGTGAGTTCTTGCACTGAGCTCAAGGAAGCTGGGAAGAACTGTTGTTTGTCCTCTAAGCAATTAAGTAAGTGTCATGTGCTAAATTATCATCTTTTAATAGGTTAAAGACCTGTACATCCACACAGAGATGTTCTCTGTAGAAAATGGACTTTTGACACCAACACTGAAGGCAAAGCGAGCAGAGCTTGTTAAAGTCTTCCAGAAGCAGATTGAGGCCCTCTATTCAAGTATGCAGGAATAAGTGGATAATTTAAATTAAACTGCATGGAGTATCCAAACAAATCTGTGACACTACGTGACCTATGGAGAACACATACATGAGTCAAGGGGAACAAGGAGAACTTAAATGTATTGTTTCTGGTATCCTGGGAAAAATGCCTTTCAGATGAAGATGGCTATAGTATAACTGACAACTGCAAAATTTCACTGCCTGGACTAACCCGTCTAGGCAAAGCCAGAACTTTCATCTTCCTCGGACTGTGAATGAAGCACAAAAAACACTCAAGAGCCTCAGCCTTTTACAAAGCAGCTGATTCACTTTTCCTTGTCAAAAGCAAATCCTGTTTTCCTGCTCCAACTACGAACTCCATTCCTGCCTTTTGTGGATTGATCTGCCATCAGACTGAAGTCTTTAATGCAGTTACACATTTTGGGTTGGGGGGAGCTAGTTCAAAAAACCAAGTGCAGGAAAATAACCCTTCAGTTACCACTCAAGATGCTATAACCTGTCTCAGCTCAAGCTGTCACAATATGAATTGGAGCTTAACTATCAGCAAATAAAGAAGTGAATTTCCTGTTCCTAGCCTTGGACCACACAGTATAGGTTGTTTTTAATGAAAATGAGTAGTCTGGCATCAACTGGTGCATGCATTTAAAGCAAACATAGTTTATACTCTAGTATGGAAGGCACTGGATTAGTTTTTGCACATGTTCTCAAATGCAATGGCAGTTATAAAGCCATTTCAGCCTGATAAGTGGAAAACTTTAGCTGTCATTGCATAGGATGCAATAAATTGTAACTGCACAATCAAACCAGAGCCTGTGTGTGTGACTTGTTTCTCTGCTGCAACCAGACTGTCAGCTGCAAGGTTTACTGCTGCCTGGTTATAGATAGCTTTCTGCAGTAGTTGTGTTCTAGCTGCAGCTAACTTGTTTCCTACACTGTCACTGCTCGGCCACAGCTCAAGCCATGAGGCAATAAGATAGTGTCAGACCAGGTGTTGCTCCCCTACTCAACTTTCCTTTTCTTGCAGTAAGGCCATATGTGCCCAAGTGTTCAGCATAAATTCATTCTTCCAGCTCAGCCTATCACATGAAATAAGGCATTGGATACTATTTTTTTTTTTAAGGGCTAAAGCTGCTTCTTTAGAAAACTGTTTAGGAAAGATGAGTACTGTCTCTATCTTTAGAAACATGTCTTCAGTCAGTGTATGCTGTCTCTGCTGACAGTTCTTTCCTGTAGCAGTCTGCTGTGTCAGTCCAAAAGGCAATGCAGTGCTACAAAGGATGTAACATGGGGGAGGAGTACATGTAGCTTTCCTATGCCAATTCTCCTTCTCTGTGCCAGATTCTTAAGAGCTAGGGGCTGTTCCTTGCTCTTGGTCAGATATCCCAAAATGAAAGCAACCAAATTTGTTGGTCAGGAAAGACCCACCCCTTGCTCTGAGGCATCTCTAGCTTTGACTAGTAAAAACAGCTGACCCAATTCTGTTTCTAGGCTAGGCCCAAAGACCTTGGTGTTTTCAGGTAATTGTTGTGTCACTTACTATGCTTGTCATAACCTGAGGTTACAAAGGCTTTTAAGCTGCTCTTCTTTCCCATGCTTCTTTAAGCAATGTGACTTAAAAGTTACCAATGGCTTAATCTTTTCCCCCAGGTGAGACTAGGGAGAAAAAAAGAAACCAGGGGAAAGAAAAAAAGTATACTAAAACTGGTTTTGGGTTCTGATGAACAATTCAGTTAGGGACAGAAAATCTAGTGCAACTGAGATCTGTACAAGCTTGAGGCTGAATGTTGTGTTGCCACCTGCTGCAGTGCCCAGAAAGTACTTTGTTTATTGTATCAACAAGTGAAACTTCACTACAGGAATCTGCTTGAATGTTGAAGCCCAGCACCCTGTGGTGAGCCCTTCAACTAGTAGTGTTCAGATACCAATCACAGTGCTTCATTCAGCTTAAAGAGATCTCTTATTTGTAAACTGAGTAGAGAATGCCTACTTCTCCGTACCACATCTTGGAAAGTAGTAACTTTGTACAGGTCACTTTCTAATACAGTAGAGATGCTTTCTCTTTTGGAAGAGGAAACACCTCAATCTCTGAACTTGGTTTGCTCTTAATGGCAATTAAGTCTCTTCTTACAGTGGCAAACTATGGTGCTTTAGATTTTTCATATCTGTGGCCTCTGCTTGTAGCTGTTACAAAGATGGAATTGGATGGGTAATGGCACTGTCTGAACAATAAACCATACACAGCAATTCAAGTGTAAATTGGTCTGGAACTGGTCTCTTGGGTGCCGCTTCTGCCACAATGTAGATCTGAATTGAAAACAGGAGTACTTTACTTTAGGCATGCTTGCATTGAAATGGTGCAAAAATTATTTCAGGCTATTGGCTGAGCACTGGACAAAGCTACAGCGGGCTTGAAGCACTGTTATACCCAGTGAACAAAGATTTGAGGTAAGGATGGCCATAGGTACAATGAAGTTCAAGTCTTTTCAACTTTTTTCCCCATGATACAGAGATTGGCGCTAAAATAACATCCAATCTTCTCTAATTGCTTTAAAAAGCTCTCTTCTAGTAGCTGTCCATTATGAATTGATCCATCTGGTCTGCAATATAGAGATGTATACATGCTGAATAATGAGATACCATGACTAATAAAGATATGATTCACGTAAAGCAGATATTCAATATGACTTGATAATATAGGTTCCTTTTACTTAACGAATTGGAAACAACGTGTATGTACTGCACCAGGAATTAGATCGCCGGCTCGCCAAATCATGTAAGAACTGTATACCAAAATACAATTTAAATGTATTTTTTTTCCATCTCTGTGAAACAACCCCTGTGCCTGCAGCTTAATAATTACTGGTTAGTCTCTTCTGCTCCTGATCCAGAGATGAAGTGTTCAGAGGGAAGTACCGACTCTTAATTCATAATTTGGCTTTAATGAGGTTCTTTCTTCAATCAACACTGTCACGACAGCTCTAGAATTATTCTCTAATGCTATAGCTAGGCAACTCATTTGTAAAAACTAAATAACCTGCAAATCACTGGCTTCCTTGCATGGGAAGTTCTCTTTTCGCCTCCTGGGCACTACTTTGCATTTGAAAAACTAACTATATGGGAAATGCTTAAACTAACTCTAGCACGAGCTTGTATTTGCTCAACTCCTAAGAGATCTGGATTAAAATCAGAAGCCTCTTGGTTAATACTATTGAGGAGGAGAAAACGCTTTCATCATTGATTTCTTTTACTATTGGTGATCACCTCAAAGTTACACCACCACTCCCCCCCCAGCAGGTTCACCTAGAGCAGGTTGCACAGGAATACGTCCAGGTGAGTTTTGAATATCTCCAGAGAAGGAGACTCCACAACCTCTCTGGGCAGCCTGGTCCAGTGCTCTACCACCCTCAAAGTAGAGAAGTTCCTTCTCATGTTGAGATGGAACTTCCTATGACCAAGTTTGTGCCCGTTACCTCTTGTTCTGTCACTGGGCACCACTGAAAAAAGACTGGCCCCATCCTCCTGGCACCCACTCCATAAGTATTTATAAGCATTGGTAAGATCCCCCCTCAGTCTTCTCTTCTCCAGTCTAAAAAGACCCAAGTCCCACAGCCTTTCCTCATAAGAAAGATGTTCTAGTCCCCTAATCATCTTCGTAGCCCTTTGCTGTACCCTCTCCAGCAGTTCCTTGTGCTTGAACCAGGGAGCCCAGAACTGGACTCTTTGGACTGGAGGCCAAAGCGAGGGCAGATGAGTAGAAAGCAAAATTTTCATTGATTTAGTGGTTGAACAGGCTGCCTGAGTTGTCCATTTACCATGGCCAGTATTGTCTACTTTTATGACAGATTCTGCTTTGGTGCAAAAACTGCCTGAACTAAAGTAGGTGGCTATTTCTTACTAGTCTATTTCATTGTTGTCTTTTAAATAGGAGGGCAGGGTTCCACTTCAGCATGCAGTTACCCTTACTTTCCATCATACTAGAGCCTGAGCTTGGCTAGTGTGGCATTGCAAGTCTAGACTTGCTGTTAGATGATGGAAAGGATGCAAAGCTCAAAATTTTACATAAACAGAGCAATTTCTTCCCTCAGGGAAAAGATAGTTTAATAGAGCTAACTGCTGTGTGAAAGAGACACTTGCTTTTTGCTTCCCCCAGACCTGGCTTCTCTAGGGATCTGAACCTAAAAGAAAATGAACTGAATTCCCTGATGAATCACTGCAGAACACAGAACAGATATGTCAAATCTATACCTGCTCCTTTCTTTAATAAACAAAGGTCTTCCTCAAACAAAAAGCAGAGAGTGGGAAATGAAGAGGAAAAAAAAAAAGTAGAATGGGATGGTAGAAAAGATGGAAGATAAAATCTACAAGTATTAAGAATCAGAGTTCCTTAGAGGTGGTTTGCCTTTAAACTTCATGCTCTGATACAGTTGTTTCCAGCACTAGAAAGACAGCTTGTGTTTTCTTGGCTGCAGAATCTCTAAACGCCTTTAGGAGGTATGCATTTTGTTTTGGCTGGTTGTTTGTAGGCAAGCACTGCTGAGTGAAGGTGACATAAAGGTAAATAGAAACACCAGTTACCTGTGCTACAAAAGGGAAGACCTGGGACTGAAGTTACAGCTACAAGGAATCAAGATGAAAGCATTAAAAAAACCAAAAAGCATATAGAGTCCATTTCAGATTGTAAGTGCACTTCTGAAGCAGAGCTCCTGTTCAGTGTACAGTGATGCTGGTGTGTGAAATTCTGCTCAAATAAAAGTTGAAATAGAGTGGAAGATGCTCTTCAACAACTAAAAGATATCCAGTCCCCTATGAACAGACCACAGCTTACATAAATTCCCCTCCTAATAGCTATCAATCAACTGTGGTCATTAGTGCTGTTAATCTGTTCCTATTACACTCCTAATTGCTGTCTGCTAATATCAATAGCAGCTATTTAATCATTTCAAAGTCAAGAACAAAAGGTCCTTAGCTGCCACCTTCCTCAGCAGGAAGACAAGCTTATTTTTGTAATCTTTGTTTGGTTCTAGACTCCAGACACTGAACAGAAACTACTGCAGTTGAGAGTAAGAGTATCGCATGCAGTTTGGAGGTTTTCATATTAATTTCTGCTCATATTCCAAAATAGCTACATCCTGCCGCATTCTGGCCTTTCAGCTCTTGCTAGCAGGGAAACTAGAAGTATGATACACTCCTATACCTCTAATGAAGCCTGCTTCTACAAAATAAGTACTTTGATTTCAAGAGGGGCAAAGCACCTGCCTGCAAACTACTGAAACTGAACACTAACTCCCACTTGCCACAGCTCAGAAACAGCCTAGGATTACGGCTCACCATCAACACTAACGCACAGCAGGCTGGAGGTAACCAAAAACTATCTTTGTGCTGGAGATAAAGAGTCTGAGTAGGAGCATACAGGAGTAATGCTGGCCTGTCTGTATGTAGTTATTTCTATATATTAATAACATAGTTTAAGAAATGCTCATCTGCCTGAGACAACTCATCCAGGTGGAGGTAAACCAGGTGTTAGTTTAAAACAGTAATTTGCAAAAAACTCTCAACATGTGACATGCAACTAGACTAACTATGAGAACAAAACCACCTGCTCCATTTAGGATACATTTAGAAAGCCTTCAGCTGGTAAAGGTTATTCCAGTTTAAGGTCTTCCTTCTAATAATCCATGCCAGATGCTAAATAAAAATGCTTTAGGGAAGGTGTTAATCACATAGTAGCAACTAGGCTCACAAAAATTTTCATTCTTGGCACTAGTTCTTCCTTTCATCCTAAGATGGATCAAGAACTCTAGTCTCTTGGGTACATGCTCAGATTTCAGAGGGAGCAGATACAGCTGACTGTATTTTTTTGCCATTAAAAGCACAGAATATTCTTACAGCAAGAGCTGAACTCTTTCTAACCTTGCAAAACAACTTATAACAGTGAAATCTTTTACTTCCCAGTCAGTTCACATTCCCATGACTATAAACAAGCTCTTGTAGGTCTAAGAACAATTAAATCCACAAGTGAATATGAATGTATCATTTATTTGAGGTGGACAATTCACATCATTAGAAGTCACAGGTAACAAATTTTATCTTGAATTTGAATCAGATGTTTATTTTATAGTTTTCAGGGGCAGCTTCAGAGAAAGTAAAATACAAAAGATAAACAGCACGCATCACAATCAGATGCGGCTGAGGAAAAAATATGAACCCTCAGAATGCAGTTTAAACAGCAAAAAGAAAAAAACCCTGACTTGGGATGAAAAAGGTGCATCTTGAAGGCAATCCACTGAATGGCTTCTTCAATTATTTATTGTTAAAAAAGTATGCAAACCATGGCACAGGCATTTCCAACCCTTTCAGCTGCAAGGAAAACAAAACCTTGTCCTAACATATTCATTGCATAAGTCTGAAGTAATACACGGAAAATTTCAAGTAAAGGATTGTGGTCTGAAGTAAAAATCCCATTTCTTATTTAAAAATGAGAAGGCTATCTGTTTTTCTTCTCTCCATCCACTGGTTGATCCGTTTCAGAGTCATATTGGCATTTTTCCACACATTTCCTAGGGAACCAGCCTCGTTCTCTTAGTCCACCTTAAGACATGAAAAGTTGCATTAACTTGGAACAAAACATGACCTACTATAGAGGAAAAACACAGGACTGGATGAGACATCAAGAGATTACCCAGGTTATTTTCTTCTCCAAGGCAACACATCCAAGTAATTCCTTAATGTCATTGCCTGGGGATGCATGGATTCTCTCCCACTGCCTAAAATGTTTTCAGAGATCTCCAAAATTTTCCAGTGCTCTACCTTCCTTACTATGAGAAAAATCTTTCCTAATACTCTATCTGAATCTTTCTGTCTATAATTCAAGGTCACAACTCCTCTTTCTACACACCAGGGACACAGGAAGCAGCTAACAACCTTCTCTACAACAGACTTTTATGCAGCTGATGACTATTTGCACATACCCTGGCTTTCTCCTATCTCTTTTTCCTCTCCAGGTAAACCACCCCAATTTTTTCAGCTTCCCCTTGTAAGTCACATTTTCTAGTACTCTGATTATTCTCATTGTTTCCCCCTCAACCCTTTACAGCTGATCATCTTCTTTCTTGTGATGCAGTAACTGCTTTTACTTGTGGCAGTATTTCAGCTGAGTCTCTGCCAAGGTTGAGTAGGATGGAAGGATTACTTCATGCATCTGGGAAGCTACATGCTTTTTTCTTTTTTGCAAGTGTTGACTCATCTTAAGATTATGATTGACTCTTTTTTTCCTCAGAAGAACTGCTACTTAATCATCTTCCATCTTCTTACAGTGCAGCTTGTTATTCCTGCCTATTTATAGCATTTTGCCACACATTCCAAACAAATCTCATCCTATTTTTTGAAGCCTAGTTCTCCAAAATGCCAATGTTATTTTGAATTCTAATCTAGCCTCTCAGTATACACCAAGCTTCCCACCCAGACCACATTTCACCTGATTTAAAGAAACCATTTGATATAGCACAGATATCTCCTGCTAATCTTCATAACAAGCAATGCAATACAAACTATTATCATGCTCATTTCAATAACTCATTTAGGTTTGATGTTTGAAAGAGTTCATTGTAGTGAGCTGCCAAAGCACTTTGAGCCCCTGAAGGTCTCAGGCCTCCCATGAAAAGCATGGACACTTTCAATGTAGTGACTGTTGGCTGCCTCTCTTTTGCCAACACGGAACATACATGCAATGAATTAAGAATTGTTAGGAAGAGACAACAGAATCCAACACACCCTCCGGCAGGTAAAATTTTAGCTCAGTCCTAAGTAGGAAGGCTAAAATAAAAAATGTAAAAATTTTCAATGCAGGTGGCTGTGATGTCTCTCTGCAGACCAGCAGGAGTCTTTAACATCTTTGATAGCTGTAGTTGCTAGTTTTGTAAATGTATGTCAAAGTTCTTGGAATTGATCCCAAAGGCATAACGTCTGCTTGTTTTTAAGAGGTACAAAGAGTCATCCCAGGTTTTATACGTATATGGGGTGTTTAGGTAGGAAATCTGAATGTGTTTAAGAAAGACCACTATGTAAATATCAAAAAAGAAGTAATTATTAACCTCTTTAGTGTCTAAAAGTCTAACTTTTTCTTAGAATATGAAGAAATGTCCCCCTTCCCACTCAATCTTCAATAAACTACTAGTAAGTGTTCTTTCAGTCTGACAGATTCATTTCATGTTTATCAAAACTGGCATGTCTACCAGATGTAAAGAGTAAAAACTGTGGATGTGGTTTTAGAGGGGAGAGAAGCTAATGCCAATAAGGCCAGTCATTATACATTTTGCGTTATACATTTTGAGCACTGAACATGTAATATTGTCCACATTCCTAGACAACTATAAAATTGATTTGTAATTTTCAACAGAAAAAGTGAAAATAACTGCTTCATACCATCAGCAGCCAAGTCGAGAATCTTCTCACCATACATCCAGTGTCTGGGGAAGAAAGCGTAATAGATAATTAGATGCCAGAACTCATATCAATATTTCTTTTAACCAAACATAAAGGTGTTGAGCCACTAACTTTAAGCCTCTTGTGGCTAAAATCAGATCCCCTTTACTGAGTGCAATTCTAGGTTCTTCGGTGCACGGTGTTGTGAAGAATGTTTTAACACCTTTAGTTACAGGGCAGCAGACACCACTGTAATCTTCTACTGCTCGATACCGCACCTACAAATTTGAACAGAACATGGCAATATATTATTGTAAGGAGTTATGGCCTTGCTGACAGTTTCATACCAAAAAATCAATTCAAGCATACCATTAGATTTCAGCATAATGACAACAGCTGTCAAAGGGACTCTAAATTCTAAATTAACTGCTTAACAATGAAGCACAGTCATCTTTATTATCACTTCTCTTACCATCTGGAAACTAAGGAGCAAATGCAACCAAAGCTAAATGCTAAGTTTAAGTAAACAGAGGCCACAGCACGCTGTTTGTGTGGAACCACAAAGTCTTTATTTAATTGCTAAGTTTAAAATCAAGAAAAGAAATGGTCGCAGCAATTACTTACATTTATTTATACTGATATTTCAAAGTAATTTCAGACCAAACTTTGCAAATACTTACACTTCTTACTCGCTTGTCTGCTTTCTGTTTCAGTTGCTCTATCTATAAATGATTATAAATAGAAATTTAGGCAGTGTTTAGTTTAAGATGACTTGTGTATTCAACACAAAATGAAGTCAGGTATTGACACCATTCAACAAACACAGGAAACATCATTAGTATTTAAAAGCACTCACAAAAGCATAACTTTTTAGTCTATCAAAAATGGGAGAACATTTGACAGAACTCCTGTTTCTTAAGTCTATGTATTACTAGTCAGTCTATTTTAGTTATTTAAAAAGCTGGTATATTACTGCAAAGGAAAGCAGGCAATTAGATAGTGGGCGGGGTACTATAGAAGATCAATTACCGTCAAACTGTATTGATGACAGCCATCTCTTACTGGCCAATCCAGGCCATCTCCCTCAGGAATCCCAGACCATGTAAACACTTGCTTGAAGTTCTTCCACTTACTTCCCATATCATAGGGAAAAATAAAGGTCTCACCCGTTTGGTAGTACTGGATTCTGTCTTTGGCCTGGAAAACAATTAATCACAGAATCGTTAAGGTTGGAAAAGACCTATAAGATCATCAAGTCCAACCATTAACCCAACACTACCATGCCCAGTAAACCATGTCCCACAATGTCATGTCTACCTGTTTAAGAAATACAGTACATAAAAACATACCCTACAAACAGCAATCGAGCAGCAAATATTAAGAAGGCCAGGTCATAAGCCCTGTATGGGTCTATCAGACCTACAGGCAGAGACCTAAAGGCAAACACTTGAGGCAAGAGCAGTAAATTCCTGCTATACTAACACAGGCTTTTAAAACTACTTACAATAATGATAGCATTTAGCAGTGTGCCTGGTTTGGGTTCCCCCCTTTACTCTTTAACAGAGTCGGCTGGCTACACTGATTAATCCATTCCATGCTCTCATTTTATTTTATGGCTTTTTTCAAAGACTGATGCCTGATTATTTCTCAGTTACATACAAAGACTTCCACAGCTCAGGATTCTTTGGTTAATGATCATGAGCATAATTCAACATTGGTAGTGCCTATTCCACCTCTAAGAATTGCGTATACTGGCATGTTCTGAATCTCCCGTGTTCTGCAGTCATGAACTTTTCATTCTTTCAGTAACAATGACATCTAGTGGAGCAGCCACAGAAGAGTTTGTTCTCTTTGCTGCAATAATGTAGTTTTTATCAAACATTTATGTATTACAGTCTGTGTTCAGTTTTCAAAAGGGACATATTAGCAGCCTGTGTTTTACAGTAAAAATGTTAACAGATTATTCCAAATTCTACTATATAGTTGTAACAGGGTTTTCTTTCATTTATGTTCCATTGTCCTATTATTCAAAGGTGTAATAGGACTAGGATCCAGCTAAGCTAGATGCCACACAAAAAGAAAGCATTACAATACTTAGGTACTTATACACAGTCAAGATCTTCATACTAATTTTGAAACAGAGTAAAAGAAAGGCAACAAGATAACAATGAAATGTTTGTGGACTTATACAAAATAACCTGGTAGCACTGAATGAGTTTCTAAATATTGAGTCAGTTTTGCTTCCCCTAAACTTATATAGCCAAGCAGCAGAAGCTTTCTTCTGAAAAATCTTGTGAAAACCTCTACAAAGACATGGAAAGCAAAGAGAAATTTAAAGGAGAAAAGACTAGGTATCTCATTACTTTCTAGTACTTCTTCAAAATCAAGGAAAATCCTCCCAAGTTTAATCAGGAAAGTAGGAAATGAGGAAAATCATGAGCCAAAACATGCCACCTAGAATGGGCAGGGGAGGTGGACAATTAAAGACACAGGCTGGCATAATGAGAAGCAAAGACAACTCACATTTCAGATTAAAACACCCACATATTCCAAGTAGATAAGCAAAGTCTCTTAAAAGCAAATATTTTCCACACCAATTCCCTCAAACAAAAAAGACAAGAAAAATCTATGCAGTTAAATGATTTCTCATCTCTTTCAGTGAATTTCAGACACAGTAAGGGAAAAGCTGGTTGTAGGTGTTAAGTCAGAGGTGAAACAAGAAATTGATAAATATGGAGAATAAACTTCGTAAAATACAGTACAAGAATACCGTAATGAAAGCCTACCTTTTCTTCAATCCAGGACTCGATTGAAGTTTTATTTGTCAAAATGACTTTCATCTAAAATAAAAGTGTTAGGTGAAATTAGCATTGATTTTCTGCAGAAATACATCAGCTAGGCAAAGAAAACTTCATTTAACAAACTAAATTTGCTTTAAAGAACAAAGCAACTTTTATAGGCTCAACTGAAACATATAATACATTCAAAATTAAGATTCAACATACATACATGCTAATGCCATTCTCTAGAATTATACACTTAGACAGTATCACACAGTATTTCAGTTTATGCTTAAAATGTGTATTTTTGTTTCTTTCCAAAGATCTCAAACATTTGAAATAATGTATCAGGCATGTTTATACCTATTTTCAGGGATAGGGGCATGTAGTCCTGAAATACCAAGTATTTTGCCTTTTCCAGAGAGTTTATAAAGCCCATCTCATGTTTTCTTAGTTCATTACATTTTCATCTCCAAATTCTCACATGAAAAATAATTTAAAAAAAATTTGTGGTAACAACAGAGGAACTGGAAGAAAGCAAGATAAAACCCTGGAAAAGTTACACAGCAACAGAAAACTCTAAACAACTGCTCCTATCTCAATCCTGAATTCTGTTTCTGCTCCACAACCAGGCAAAACTTACAGCTTTTAACTTCTGTGTAACAGAAGCCATAAACTTACCTGGATAATAAACAGCATACCAACAGCAATAGTTGTTCCTAATGCCAGTCCTAAGGCAAATAAAGATGCAGCAAATGCAGACAGTCCAAAGGGAATAATGGGTCGAGGGTCTCTTTTGGCTGCACTCATATCAATCTTTACAGAACTCCACCCAAAAGATATCTGCAAAGGGAAAATATTCAGCTCTAGAACATGCCAACTGCTGAAACATGTTACCAATAAGAAATCTAGCTCTGAAGGTAAGTGTCTGACTTCTGACAGGTTTACAATGCAAGCGGAGTGATTAAAAAAAAAGTATTCAAAAGACCTCTTCAGAAATACATTCTTTGCTAGATGTAGGCCTTCTCTAGACGGAAAGCTAAACCAAAATCACCATCTTGCAAGCTCCACAAGTTAGGCCCAAAATCGGCAAAAAAATCTGGACTCTGGCACGTTAACAAAAACGCATTCACCAGTTTCAGACAGAAAATGTTTGCATAGCACAGTACCCATATTCAGTGGAAACGCTACAGGTTTTCCTCTGAAAGCTTTAGCGGATAGCAGTTCTCAACACTATTGCTCTGCAAATACAATACGCAGCCTTCATCTGTAACACTCAGTTGATGTTTTCAAGCTCTTCATTGCAACCACAAAGGCTGAAATCAAAGATCATAATCTTAACCATGGATCTGAGATAAGGGATGTATTCCAGAACAAGCTTTGCTCATTGTTGCTGCAGTTAAATTTTTCCATTTAAAAACAAATCCAACTTAATTTACTTTTAGTTCCAAAAATAATGTACTTTTTTTTTCCTTGAAGAATTGGATACAAGTCTAAAAAAGTGGCAAGCAAAAGAAAATAAATAGCATCTAACATGTGTGTTGGAAATACATAGCAGCTAGTTTCTGTGCCAGCCAAAACACAGCCTGTCTCTCTCTATATAATGTGCTACTCAGAAACTATCTTCAGTCAATGCAAAGCTCTAGGAAACTCCCAGTGATTATGACAAGCAACACGGAAAAAAAGGAAATAAAATAGAAACAATTTTCTCTGAATCCTCTTCCAATTGATGAACAGACTTCTCACAGGCGGAGAGCAGAACTGAGAGTACATGTTGAAAGAATAACAAGGAATTCCACCGGCTGGTTCTCAGGAAACCAAATTGTCTCATACTTCCAGAGATAAACTACCCATCTGACTTAAATAATATTTTAAGCATTTAATTAAGTTTTCTTACTCTGTTGTAAAGCTGAGTGTACATAGTCATAACAAATATGAAAGAAGCATGAATGCATCCCAGTGGAGCTAACAGGAGAAACAGAGTGAAAGATGCGTGATTCTGGTATCCGCAACAGTTGTTGATCCAAGGGCAATGGTGATCCATCTTCATGACACATCTGTGAATAATAAATACTGATTAATATAAAAGGACATACATGATGTTTTTCAAAAAGCTCAAAGAAAAAGACAGCTAACTTTCCACTACTCAACCTCCATTCATTCATTTAAACCCACCAATTTCCAACAGATCAACACAGTAGGGGTTTTTTTGTTGCTATTCAGAATGATATTTCATGCTGTAGAGCGAAAGAAAGCAAAATAAAAGGTACTCCCAGGTCCTACCCTTCCTAATTATCCTTCCTCCTCTTTACTCAAACTTGCTATTCCAGAGCCAGGAGACAGAGGCCTAGAATCAGGCATGTAAGAACTAGCAACACAATAATTAAGCACAAATATTGCTGTCAATGTTTTAAAATAAGCACACCAGGAAAATAAAGGAAATCTCAAATCCCCTGTCTACTTGCAGAAAGAACATATAAAGACACACAGACAGAAGTGGGTTAATGCCTCTTTCTTTTCATTAGTAGACCCTCTGAAAGCTTCATCAATTACTATGTATTGACCTTACACCACTGTAAGTCCTTTTCAAAATCTGTTTAACAAGCATAAACACTCTAGAGACACTACTGTATTCAATATAAAGCTGGTTATTTCGGTTTAGCTTACAGGTGCAAAAAAAAAAAAACTTGATAAAAGATTTGTCCACATCCCAAATTGTATTGATTTAACTTAACAGGTGTAAAAGTCACTAATTATAATGTTGCAATTCATCTGCACCAAATGTAAGTGATAAACAAAGGACTGAATTACGCAAATATACAGCTCCTCTGAAAATAAAAGTTAATTGTTTTGGAACTACTGACCTCATTATCTTCTAAGCTAGTCCATTCCCAAAAGGAAGTTAAGTTTCTCCCTTTTAAAGAATTAATTATTCTTCATTAGCACATGCTCAGCTGCCACTGTACAAGTTCTTGAACATGCAATTGTAATTATCAGCACAAGTGTTTCTGAAGAAGTTCCTAGATCCTAGCTAGAAACCTCACCCCTTTCAGGTGGGCCACAAGAAGTGACTCCATTCATGCACTGAAACTTGCCATAGCATAGAAGACTTTCAGCGGTGGTTTAAGTTACCTACTCACTGCAACAGGCTAGAAATACATGTAGAATGAGTTACTTTGTTTTATTTGACAAAAGTTAAATTATTTAAAGAACTTGCTTTTGCAAAGATAATCATCACGATCTGCTGCCATTTTCGACTAAGTCCTCAGCGTAAAGATTGTCACTCAAGGAAAGGAGTCTAATTTTAAATCTCAGGATGATGCAGCCAAATTACAGCACTGCTCTACAGTTTCAGTCTCTACTTCCTAAAAGCACACTGACTGTGCATCTTGTGTTTATAGAAATAACAAGTGAATGCGTATGTTGCAATATCCTTTTACCACGATCTCTAACAGTCCTTCAGAGGAGGACCTGTCCAGTAAATCCAAGATAAATGCAACTACAGCCTGGACTGCAGACACCTGAAGTGGCTTGCTTTTTTCAAGCTGTACTAAATTACAGTGCAGCTATTTATAATAAAAACGTCCTTTAGCTCAAAGAAAGTCTGTTGGAAGACTAACACATAACAAGGAACAGAACAAACTTTTTAAATTGACACAAAAGACGTATTTGTTCACTTAACATGCTGATTTCCCTCAAAAAAACCCTTTAGTGAACAGTAAAGAACAGTCCAAAATTTCCACTCAAATCAACATTTAAGTCCCATTTGGAAAGATGACAGAATAGGCTTTTCTACTCTCTGAGCAGGTGAATGTTTGGACTCAGAACTTGCAAAGGACTGATAGATTTTTAGGTATTTACACAGGCTCACTTCCCTGAAACAGTACTGCACTGTTTTGTTAATACTGTCGAGAAGTTCTTAAGAGGAACTGATTTCAAGCTAAAAACAAAATGTTAGAGACAGATTTATTTATTAAACTGAAACACAGTAAAACTATATATAAATTATACAACTAGAAAGTGGAAATATTTGAAATGGGTATAGTGTTCATATGGAAGGCTTTTAAAAATGCACAATACAAGCCTTGGAAGAATAAATTATATTAATGTATTCTCATTAGATTCAAAGCTTCTTTAATATGGATTTAAAACAATTTTAAAGAAAGACAGTACCTGTTACACTTTCGACAGTGGTGTGAACGTGGTGCCTTATAAGACTGACATACTTTACAGTACTGGAGATACATGCAATCCTGAGATTTTTCCTTTAAACAGAAGAATAGGCATGTTAGATGTATACATAATTCTACTGGCAATACATATCTTGGTACTTTCCTAACCTAAGCATCTTTGCTTTCTTCTGACAGGGTGTGTTTCATAACCCAACCCTACTTAATGGTAGGTGGTGAGGAGAGAAAAAAACAAAATGAAATAATCTCTTGGCTATCAACACAGCCATCTCCCACTGTTGAAAGTGCTGGTTGCTAAAAGAAATAAACAGTTTTTCCATCAGGAAGAGTGACTACAAGCAGGGTTTCGTAGTGAAGTTCTGAGAGTAAAAAACAGCATGAGGCCTTTAAAATTTAAAAAAAAAAAAAGCTTGTGTACCTTATCTCTCCATTTTATACCATGAGCCACTCTAGGCTTACTACTAAGATACAGTACTGGTAAGCATTAATATTCAACTAGTTCTTTTTGGCCATCCTCTCTCTCTCTTAGGCAAACACGTACGCCAACAACAGCAAGATGAGAGACAGACAGACTTGTAGATAGCAAGTAGTAATACTGGCCAAAATCTTCTGTTCACAAAGTGGAATGCCCAGTTGTCCTTCTAGGACTACATCAGGATCCTCTTCTTACTAGACTCTGTCCTGAGAAATATTCCACAAGTAGAAATGTGATTATTACTGATCTTTATATCACGCCACTGGAACACAAACTCTGGCCAGCTGTCTTGAGATACTGAACCTATATCATTCTGGTCCTTGACTACTAGTCTTCCAGGAGACTACTGAAACAAAGGAAATGCAGATTTCTACCTTGACTTATAATACTGTATTAAACGTAAGATAAACACATAATTTTGTAGCTCACATAAAAGAAATTAAATTTGCTAAATGAAGTTCTTCTAATCCTTATTACTAGCAGTAAAGTCTTCAATACAACAGTGTCTGCATGAGTGTGTGGATAACCTTGAAGTTCTCATTCCCAGCTAACAGTACTCGTTTCCTGTTGTTTTGCTTTGAAAAGCACCTGTAAAACATAACGAGTACTGCAATAAAGCAGCATTACCGTTCAGCCCCAGATCACTGTAACTGACAGAACAAGGAAGGGATGGACTAAGCTGGAGCGTACTGGAAACGCTGGAAGCAACAGCAAAGCGGGAGCGAGGCAGAAAGTGAAGATGTCGAAAAGAGATAAGGAGAAGGGAGTGGCCTGAGGGGGTAGCTGCATTCTTCGGGGAGAAAGGGGAAATGGTGGCATCTAAAGACTCTACTGTCTTTCTGACCCCCGCCCACACCCCTCTCAGAGAAACCGGCCCCGGCACAAGGGCAGGCCCGCCGGTCCTCCCCCCGCCCCGGCACTACCGGCCCCCGCCCCGCGCCTCAGCCCGCGCCCCGCCGAGCCCGGCCCGGGGATGAGGCGATCGAAACCCAGCGCTTACCGGCGTCCACCCCAGAGGGACGTACCCCGGGCCGACAAACATGGCGCTGAAGTAGTTGTAGAGGATCATGACGGTCCAGTTGAGGAGCATGATGAAGTTGACGCTTCCCCCGGCAGTGTCCAGGGGCCAGTACCACAGCGCGGCGTCCGCCATGGCGGTGGCGGAGCACACGGCCACCACAGCCAGGGCCACCAGCGGCCCCCAGTGGCACAGCCGCCGCGCCCGGCGCAGCCCCCCCGGCCCGCCCATGGCCGCTACCGCCGCCCGCCCGCTGCCACCCTGCCGCCGCGCATGGCTCCAGCCGCGCTCAGCCGCGCGCCGTCCCGCCGGCTGCTGAGAGAGAGGGAGCGCCGTGAGGTGGGGGAGCTCTCGGGGCCCGCCGGGCCTCGGCCCGGCCCCGCCCCGCCCCGCCTCACCGGCCCGGGGAGGCGGGAGGAGCTGAGACGGCGGTCGCCTCCGCCCGCCGGCGCCTCCGGGTCAATCACCGCCCCCTGGCAGTCCGTTGGCCATAGGATCCCGCCGGGAAACAGCGCCCCGCCGGTGGCGCCGCAGCCTGCTTCCTCCGCCCCCGCTCCGCCGAAGGAGCGGGGTTACGAGGCGGGGCGCGCGGGACTGCGGGGTCCACCTGGACACTCACAAGTCTATGGGGCCTGATGGCATCCACCCAAGGGTGCTGAGGGAGCTGGCGGAGGAGTTTGCTAAGCCATTCTCCATCGTTTATCAACAGTCCTGGTTAACAGGGGAGGTCCCGGACGAACGGAGGCTTCCAATTTGACGCCCATCTACAAGAAGGGCTAAAAGAAGGATCCGGGGAGTTACAGGCCTGTCAGCCTGAGCTCGGTGCCACGGAAGATTATGGAGAGGTTCATCCTGAGGGCGCTCACAGGGCACGTGCAGGACACCCAAGGGATCAGGCCCAGCCAGCACGGGTTCATGAGAAGCAGGTCCTGCTTGACCAACCTGATCTCCTTCTATGACCAGGTGACCCATCTAGTGGATGAGGGAAAGGCTGTGGATGTTGTCTACCTGGACTTTAGTAAAGCCTTCGACACTGTCTCCCACAGTATTCTCCTAGAGAAGCTGGCGGCTCGTGGCTTAGACAGGTGCACTCTTTGCTGGGTGAAAAACTGGCTGGATGGCCGAGCCCAGAGAGTTGTGGTGAATGGAGTCAAATCCAGTCGGTGGCTGGTCACAAGTGGAGTCCCCCAGGGCTCAGGTTTGGGGCCGGTCTTGTTTAATATGTTTATCAATGGTCTGGATGAGAGGATTGAGTGGTCCCTCAGCAAATTTGCAGATGACACCAAGTTGGGCAGGAGTGTTGATCTGCTCGAGGGTAGGAAGGCTCTGCAGAGGGATCTGGACAGGCTGGATCGATGGGCTGAGGCCAATTGTATGAGGTTCAACAAGGCCAAGTGCCGAGTCCTGCACTTGGGTCACAACAACCCCATGCAACGCTACAGGCTGAGGGAAGAGTGGCTGGAAAGCTGCCCTGCAGAAAAGGACCTGGGGGTGTTGATTGACAGCCGGCTGAATATGAGCCGGCAGTGTGCCCAGGTGGCCAAGAAGGCCAACAGCATCCTGGCCTGTATCAGAAATAGTGTGGCCAGCAGGAGTAGGGAGGTAATTGTTCCTGTGTACTCGGCACTGGTGAGGCCGCACCTCGAATCCTGTGTTCAGTTTTGGGCCCCTCACTACAAGAAGGACATTGAGGTGCTCGAGCGTGTCCAGAGAAGGGCGACGAAGCTGGTGAGGGGTCTGGAGCACAAGTCTTATGAGGAGCGGCTGAGGGAACTGGGGTTGTTCAGTCTGGAGAAGAGGAGGCTGAGGGGAGACCTTATCACTCTCTACAACTACCTGAAAGGGGGTTGCAGAGAGGTGGGTGTTGGCCTCTTCTCCCATGTGACGAGTGATAGGACTAGAGGAAATGGCCTCAAGTTGCGTCAGGGGCGGTTTTGGCTGGATATTAGGAAAAATGTCTTTCCTGAGAGAGTGGTGAAACATTGGAACAGGCTGCCCAGGGAGGTGGTGGAGTCACCATCCCTGGAGGTGTTCAAGGAACGTGTGGACGTGGCATTGTGGGACATGGTTTAGTGGGCATGGTGGGGTTGGGTTGATGGTTGGACCTGATGATCTTACAGGTCTTTTCCAACCTTAGTGATTCTGTGTGTGTCTCTCTGTCCCGGGTTGCAGGGCACGAGCGGGCCGCCACCTCCTTCTCCGGGCCTGGGGCTGCGGTTCGATCCCCGCGGCGAAGGCCGCCGAGGGGTGGCAGGGCGGCAGCGGGGAGCTGGGCCGTGCTGATTAAAAGCACTTGTGCGGGGGCGGAGAATTTCGCCGGAACCTGTGGCGAGGCGCCCGGAGGCGGGGGGACGCCTTTGCGGGTAGCAGAACACGGAAGCGGCTCGGTGCGGAGCGGCTGAGCGCGGCTGGCTGAGCGCGGTGTCTTCGTGGAGCGCAGCGGGGTCGCCGCCTCCCCCAGCACTGCCGCCGCCATGTCCTCCGATTTCGAGAGCTACGAGCAGGACTTCGCCGTGCTGACGGCCGAGATCACGGGCAGGATCGGGAAGGTGCCCAAGCTGGTAGGAGGTGAGCGGCGGGCTCCTGCGGCGGGGGGGCTGCTCCTCTGGCGCCGCGGAGAGGCCGTCGTCGCCTGGCGTGCTGCGCTCCCACCTGCGCTGCTCTCCGCCTTCACGGCTCTCGCTCCGCACCGCAGGCCCGTCCTGCTCGTCTGTAAGAGCCTCTCCGGCTCCCGGAGCCTCCGGCTTCCCAGCAACAAGCACTTGGGGTGGTTGGTGGTGGTGGGGTGCTAGTGTGTTTTTAGCGTGGTCTGTCTCTGTGTCCCGTCACCCGAACGTGTTTTCTTGCTCCTTACACAGCAGAGTCAGGATTCATCTCCTTGCCCCTGCACCCAGGGTGCACGTCTGTTGGAGCAGCGAGCTGTCTCATGAAATGTGTTAAGAATAACCTGAGAGAATGTTGTTTGCTGGTCAGCTATAAAGATCAGCCCCTCCCTTCTGACTTGTTGTGGCGCCACGCAAAGTTCTGCTAGCGCAAGTGAAGGGCTGAGCAGAGCTGGGTGGATGTTTGCTGTACCAGCATTGCTACTGAGTGCTCTTTATTGTGATCGTGCCACAACATCAATAATGGATATCAAGTCTTTTTCATGTGGCATAGACAGAATTTGTGCGTGATTTAATCTGAATCTGTTTTTTTGCTGCCTACTGTTAAAACATTTGATTTGGATAATTGACTGTGGTGACTCACATGTAGAGCAGATTCAAAGTTCATTTACTTTAATGTGTTTGTCAGTAGCCTGCAGCATTCATGGTCTGATTCATGACATACCCCTGTAGTGACAATAATGTCTATAAGAGTGTTAGGGTAGAAAGCTAAAAATGATAATCTCTTTAACCAGTCCAGCTCAATCTTCTAGTGCATATGAATCAGTGCCCTAATATAGGGCTCCTAGCAAGAGACAGAGAGAAGCTGAAACTAGTGGATTTCTTGTCTGTCCTTCTTATAGCTCAGCTTAATGCCTCTTCTGTTTCCAGGTCATTAAATATTTCTGCCTTTGCTTCCTATGCACACTTCCCAAAGCTTTAGGATACTTAAACTGTAGGAGTGGATATCATATAAGGAGGGAATAAACATACACTAATGGTATACTTTTCTGTATGACTAAAGGAAAAAATATCATGCATCTGGGACCAAAGAATAACATCCTAATTTTAGAGTGGGAAATGCATCATGAAGTGATGAAGTAGTGACTCTAAACAGGATTTGAGGTAGGTGGTCAACTAAAGCGTATGATCTCAGTGCAATGTTAATTCAGAGGTCCAAAATACATCTGAAAAGAATAAACAGGGGATTTTGAGTAAAAATCTGTCTGATTCTGGAAGGTTATGTCCAATTCTAATCTTAGCAAGTTAGAAAGTCTTCTGATAAATTTGGGTTCGGTGACCAATCAAAGGCATGATTAAAGGACAGGGAACTATGCCTTTTCATCGGCTTAACAAAGCTATTTTGCTGTTGAGCTTAACAAAAAGGACACAGGGGGATAATTCAGTCACAGTCTGTAGGTACTTATGAGGTAGAAAGTTTTTTCTGTTTTGTAATGGAGACTTACAAAATGAAGAAGGGAGAGATCCAAAGAGTTGCTGTGATTGAAATTTAGAACTGGTGTAATTTAGTCTGCTCAGGAATGATATTTAACCTGTAAATGGCCACTAGAAAAAATTACTGAGGGGCTGCGGTGAATTCTTCACTAATGTAAAGTACCTAATCAAGGCAGTATTTCCCACTGCCTCAAAAGTTGTTCACTTTTAAACAGAGTAAACTTAAGGACCTCTTGTAGGAACAGGGAGACAGCATAAATACACTACTGCTCCTCTTCTGAAAATCAGTAGTGCTACACTGATTTATGGAAAAAGAATAGATATTTAATTTCCTAATTGTATAGATTTCGGAAGTCATCAGTGTCTGTTCAATAGTAGGAAGAATATTCTGCTTAGTAGTAGTGTATTTCCATAATCTTCTCCTTGACTCAGTCTCCCTTATTCACTTAGAGAGACGCTGGAGTTTAAATACGCGATGTTTAAAGAGTATTCTCTTAAACAGTGACATAGCCTAGAAGCAGCAGGCTTTGAAATCATGATTCTTTTATGTGGCTATTAGAAGGTTTTTTTTAGAATTTGCTATCCTCTCAGAGGAGAAAGAATACATGTTCTATGCGGCACCTAGCCCTGTGGTACTGGGCTAAATGTCCTCAGGATAAGACAACGGTTAATTATTATTTTTTTTTTAAGAGGTGGCTTTTCAACGTTAGGATTTGAGGCTAGTCATACATGGTTTGGACTGGCTAGCATTATAGCTACTTCTTGCACTGTACATCTATGAGTGAGTGCATTGCTTCAGTTTTCAGGGCTATTGTCTTTCATCAGCAAAACATTCATGTACAACTTAAAAACAAATCGCAGTCTTAGCTAATAGAGGCATTTGACCACTTTAAAAAAAAAAATCTCTGACTATGCTGAACACTTTAATCAGAAATATGTTTAAATACACATTTTTCCCTTGTTTCTTAATAGGAATATTTGCAAGATCTTTGCTTCTTCATCACCAGAAGTTCCAGTTAGTTCTTGTGGAGATGGCTGGGAAAGCCTCAAAAAGAGGATTATGAGGTGGGAGGGGGATGTGAGGAGAGATGCACGTGAGGTGGCAGTTTTCAGCAGCAGTGATCTGAGCGAGATTGCTGATGGCCTTCTTCCTCCACGCTGGAAGAAGCAGGATAAAAGGTGTAAGGACTTGTGCTACTTCTGCATAATACAGAGAGATCTCCTGAAGTCTAGTGACTGGTTTATTTCCTTCTGCTGCCCAAGATGGACCTGCTGTAAGCTTCGCATTCAGCTGAATTGGAGAAATACTGGTTAATTGTTTTTGCAACGTTCCTGCATTCTGTGTTGTCAGGACTTGATGCTGTCTTGTATTCTAGGAGGATGATGGCTCAACAAACAATCCTCTTGTCACAAATGCATAAATAGTTCAGCAAGAAATGTAACAAAGGCACTCTGATGCTACAGAAACAATAAGCAGCAGGGACAATAGAGAATCCTGGGAAGAAATGTTTTCTGCTGAAGCAAACGTCATCTGGAGAATTAAAGAAAGTGTTCTAAATTGAGAAGTGGCTTTTAAATAGAATTTCTGTAATGCTGCTGCAGGTCTTTGAAGAATGAAGATCATTGGCTGATGTGTTTTATTATGTTCCTTGGTGTTTCAGAGAATCATCTGTCTTGCGATTTGACCAAAAATTTATATAAATTTTGATTACTTGATCTGAAAGAGAGTTTCTTCAGCACAAATGGTGGTACTTAGCCTTTTTCCAGCACAGTAACCTCTGGGTTGTGATGTTTTTAGACTTGCGTGCTGTTGTTCTTCTGATCCTCGATACCTGTGTTTTTGACTGGGCAATCAAAGTAGTGTATTTCAGTGTCTAACAGATTTAGCTGAAGAAAGTCCCGCCTTTAATTTTCTGTTGTACCCCTGTACTGGAGTTTACTGTCTCCATTTCAGGTCTGGCTCATTATGATGTGCCTCTTGAACCCAGTTTTATAACCCAAAGAGAGAAACGCATGTATTGTTCCATTTATCTCTGCTGTTGGACAGTAACTTCTGGGAAAGTGGTGAACATGTAAACCACTTCAGCCAGAGTAGCAAAATCTGCAAGTGGTCTATGAACTGAAGCCCTATGTTACTCAATCTTTTCCTCAGCATGTACTAATAAAAAGAAGCAACTCCACAAGCAATGAGACTACTCAGTCTTGGTCCAGATTTTTTTGATCTCTTCTTTAGTTGTGAGATCAAGCCAGTGCTGTGTTAACTTTCTAAAATGGTAGCAGATTTCTGCCTTTCTGTAACTGCTGTATTTTGGGGGACAAAACAGTGGTTAATGCAAGTGCAAAGCTGAAAGAACTGAGGAAAATGTAGTAAAAACTTGTTTCTTTTAAGAAAGTTATACAACCTTGTTTTCAAACACAGAACAGATTTCTTTGTTTGCAGTCCTTACCTGGAGGAAAAAACCACTTTTGTTTCCAATCTTTATGTTTATCCATATTTTGTCAATTTGACCAGTTAAATTATACAAGCTATGTGCAATATCTTCTTTAGGACATTCTGTCTGGCAGTGTGGAGACAAAAATTCTATTCTAAATTTAGATATATTTGTTGGAGCGTTGGGTTCTTTTTTACTTTCTATAAAGGTTATTATAAATTCTGAATTAAGAAAAGAACTTATAAAAAACCCTTTTCATTATTTCATATGATGGAAGTGTATTTAAGGAAATGGTCAAGTAGGCAGATTGAAAACTACTAAGACACCGTGGAGTAACACAGTTAGTAATATGAAGATCTTTACTTGGATCATAACTTGTCTGTCCTGATCTACTAGATTAGCGGCAAGCTTCTCTTGGTCTGAGTAACTCCCTCTGACCTCATCTGCAGTCTCTGAGCAAGTCATCCTGTGGATATTGTCTCCATTCTGTGGGGATTCTGACTCTGAAATAAGTTGTTTCCTTAGCTGAACCGTGGCAGTAAAACCGAAAGGGAATGGTTTGAAAACCATTCCAGCAAGTGCTTTCTGATTGACAGTGTTGTAACATTTCATGCTTCTATTGCCAATATCAACAACAGGCCGAGAGGTATTGGCAGTTCTGCAGACAAGTGGCTCCAGGCAGCATACTCCCACTGGGATTTTACATGGATGTGGCTAGAGGAAGAGAGGAAAGCGAAACTAAGTGGGTGATACTTACACTTTGGTAAGCTTGCTTTTCCTTACCAAAGTGACCCTGCTGGCTCTTGCCACCCCTTCTTGCTCTGGGGACTATATGGTACTGTGTGCCCTAGAGGATCAGCAGTTGCCACAAGTTCAGCTGCTTTCCTGGAAATCTACGAAGATACTGCTCCAAAGCTGTAGTGCTGGGATGTTGCCATGTGCCTGCTCACACATCTGTATTTGAAGGAATAACAAAGGCCTGTTGTCAGCAGGCCTTGCTCCCACCAGTTGCTCTGGTCACCAGCTGGGTGATTATGTATTGATAAATCTGGGACAACGTTAAAATGAGACTCTGGAGTTGGGTTAAAGTTTAATTGATTAAACCATTGAAGATCATTTGAACACCTCTTCAGTTTTATGGGAGCAGTTTCAGCCAGATCTTGTGTACGAATGAGTTTTCCCTACCAAAGGTCTGTACCTTAACATCTCTGTGGGTAGGTAAGATCTTACTGTCAGTGGAGTGCCAGGTAGTTCTTGTAATTACAAGTACACACAGAATTTGTACAGCATGAAGCATCTTCTCCCAAACCCCAACTTTATATCCCTAACTTTCAGGTCACTTAATGTGTATGGAAATTGTAATCCATTAAAACTCAGGGAAATACTGAGATTGCTATAGTATATTTATTCTCTGCTGCTATATTTTTAAATTTTATTTCAGCTTCAATAAAATGGTATTGTGTGTTTTATATCTTGCATTGTTTTTCCTTTCGTCCATTGTCATCTTGCCCATTTCCAAATGAAGGAAAGAACAGAGGTGTTTTGGAATGCTGGGTAGGAGAATTGAAACGTGTGAGCAAACAAGTGGCAGATTCTCTTTTCTTTTGGGTTTGGTTGTGTTAGGAAGATAAATCACTAACAATTCCGTTTCCTGACTTGGGTGCCATCATGAGAACCTGGTGAGGCATTAAAGAAAGACATTGCTAGCAGAGAACTAAAAGTGCTGCACAGAAATGAGCGTTTCCTACATCTTTTGCTGTAGTAGAATCCACCAGACGTGGCAGTGTGAATTCCAGATTTGCAAGAAAGATGCTGTTTTTCCATGGCTTTAGCTTCGTAGAGAGGATTACTTGATGAAATTCTGGGCCTGTCAAGGATAAGAAGGGAAACTCTGTTTGGGAGGATTTAGAGGTGAGCTCTAACTTTTAATTTGTGGGAGGATTCAAGTGCTTCCTTCTCACTTGCGTCACTGGCAGAGTTCTCTGTACGCAGAGGGCTTCAGTGTTCTTCAAGATTTTATTCTAGCTACGTTTTGCCAGACATACTGTTGCATCCTCAGAAGACAGCTTTTCTAGTCCTTGCATAGCTGGTTATTTGCAAAGATCTCTGCATTATCTTAACAGTGGAAAGATGATCCTGAACCTGATCCTCTCTGCAGGGAGAGCTCCGATGTATGTAGTTGAAGAAGGACAAGATCATGATATTCATGTATCCTTAAATGGGAGTGTAGAGTATCTTAGATAAATGAGAAGATAGATGGATAAGCCCATGCAAATGTAATGCAGGGTACTGTGGAACGACAGTGGGAGGGCTCAGCTGAAACATGACTTGCTTATACTGAGGATGCTTCAACAAAAATTCTATAGCAATATAGTCCTTTCAGAAGTGGTTCTGTTACTTTTAAGGAAGGTTGTTTTAAGGGCATGTTTTACTTTACATGGCAGAAATTCTGGTTTTGGTTGCTACCTCAGCATCCCCTGATTCCTGCCTATGACACTAAGATTGCTCAAAAATAGAGCATTTCAGCCTGTGAGAAGCTAAATTATATATATTTAATAAAGGGGGTCCCTCTTGAAATTCAGTGCCTTGTGGCACACAGAGGGTCAAAGGAGATTGTGAGATAGTCCCTTTTGGTCTTTAATGTATCAATTCTAGGATACAAAGAGATCACATGGAAGAGAAGGAAAGGAATTCAGGCTAAAAAAAAGAGAACTGTGAAGTCTAAAGGTACACAATAAAGTCTCTTGTGTCAACGTAGACTTACCATCATGGTCTCTGGGGAGCAATGACGGGAGATACTTTTGTGCATTCACTTTTTATCTGCTTCATCAGGCAAACAACCAGCATGGATGTCTCATGATGCTCTTGATTTCGAACAAATGGTGGTGTAAAGGGTTGTATGTTCAGAGTTTTGTTGTTAACTTCATTGAGACAACGGGTGGATTTACAGTCAGAAGGATGAAAAATATGGCCATGAGAGGGGCACGAGGTGGTGCAAACAGCAGTATTGCAGCCCCTGAATGCCCACAGTAGTTAAGCAATGAGGGGACTTTTTATTATCCAGTGACTGAATATTCCTCAGAAAGTCCCCTTTCATGCTGTAACAAACCAAGTGGTCAAGCAATTGGAATATTTGGCAGATGTGACACTGATTCTCAGTTCATATTGGATTCTCTGCCTAAGAATGGATGGTTAGGGGCAGGTTGAAAGTCAGACATGCTCCCTGTAGCTGGGATAGAGACTTATTGGGGAACCTGGCAGATGATGATTGCTACATATAACTTACTTAACTGATTTTAATTTTTTAAAATTTTCATCTTTTATTACTAATTTGCATTTTTACTGCTACTAGAAGACAGTGGTTTTCTTGTAGTTCCCACAGCATTTCATTTTGTTTCTGCTGAAGCAGAAGAAACAGGGTTCTAGACCCAGCATAGGAGCAGGGGAATAGAAACCTCTTTTTTCTTCAGTACCTGGATTCATTATAAGTGGGATGCTTGGTTTTGTGCATCTCATATTTTGCAAATAAATAGGATAAGCCTTTGTTCTTAAACCATATTTTTTTTTCCATTTGGCGTAAGTATGTGCCTTCTCATACATTTGTACACACCCAGCAAGCGCTTGCTGAGGCGTAACTCCTACACCTGGAGCAGCTGTAACTGCTTTCCTAACTAGCAAATGCTGCATAACAAAGCAGAAGACTTCAAGGATTCTCCAGTCTCTGTGGTTTTTGGGTATTTTTTAATTACTAATGTGGGTATCACAGTGCATGATGATGTCACACAGAATAAATCCCTTGAGTCAGTTTTAAGTGATATATAGAAGCTTTTCAGATGGTATATTTTTCTTTCATGGCAAGAGCACAATTATATTGATATTTTCACAATTCTGTTTCAGATGAGAAGAAGCAGATGGTTGCAAATGTTGAGAAACAGCTCGAAGAAGCAAGGGAACTGGTACGTTTTGGCTTTTCATATGTTAACTGCAAATTTGTAGGGAAAATAAGAGGATCATTAGTGGTAACATTTAACACACATGATGCCCTAAAAATACTCAACAATAATATATTAGAAAATGAAATAGTATTTTTGAAATAGTTGTTATTTGAGGATGTGAAATACCCAAGAGGAATGTATCCTTTGTTAATCTTGTGTTCAGTGATTTAAGGTCTGCATTATTGCTGTAAGCTATTACAGGCTGCTACAGGCTTTGAGTTGTGGATTAGGTCTTTTACTTTAGGAACTGAATTAAATACTTATACACCTGGACTGTTTGTTTTTTTTTTTTCTTGTAGGACCCATGCACCTACTTGATTTAATCTGTCTGATTGTCTTGTTGAGCAGTAGATCTTTTTTTTCCTCTTTTAGCAAGTGAGGCATAAAGATATTTTGTTGTTTGAGGTCAAGGGGGCAATGGTAGTTTGTGTTACGGATCTGAGACGAGTATATATGTTAACCAAGCGTTAGTTAGTGGTCCGCACTGACAGAAGAAAGCAATATATGTGACTGTTTTTTAATTTGTTCCCATTAGAGCCTGTCATGTCCTCCATCTGAATGGAGTATAAATGTAAAGTTTTGCAGATGTGGACTAACTGAGCAAAGGTGTCGGTGACAGTTGAGATTGACTTTTTCCCACATAGCCAATAGTTCCTTGCTTGAAGTTGCTTTTGTTTATTACTTGCAAATGAGTTTGGTCTATCTAGTGTCAGAAATGTAATCTGACTGTTAGGATAGGGAAAGGAAATTAGTTGTCCTAGCCTGAAAGTTCTTACCATTGAGCAACTTGAATCAATGATTTGGTTACTAACTAAACAGTAATATTGAAATTCACTTTTTAAAGTGGCATAGGAAGAAAAAGGTCTCTAGAGTGTTTGTTGACATACCTGGTGCTTTTGGTTTAAGAATTGAATTAGTGTTGTAGACCAGAGCATTGGAATAGCATCCAGGAAAGGTGGATCTTGGGATGACTCCACTGCAGGTTTACCCTGTGAGGATGGCAAGGTGTCTAACCTCTCTGATTTGGTATTCTCAGTGAGGAACGCGGTAAAATTACTGTCCCATCTCATGAGGATGTTCTGAAGATACATTAAGGCCTTTTGGGCACTTTCATATTCAAACAGCTGAAAGAAAGTGAAAATCTAGAAATATTTGTCATCTCCTTTTCACTACAACTTGACATGGCAAAAAAGCATAGCAGTACAGGGAAATTGTAGCATGGGTGGTCTGATGAAAAAGAATTCAAATTTGGTTTTCTACTCAAAGTAAGATTGGAAGGAGCAAAAGTTGAGTTAATGGCTCATTACTTTTCTTCTTATGTCAGAAAAAGATCATCTAAATTTGTATTTATTATAAGATTAAAAAGTAAATCCTGTATCTGTACTTTTATCCTAATGATTATCTTCATTTAATATACTGGCTTTTCTTTCACGCTTTTGTTTTAGATCTTGTTGCTAACGCTGCTGGACAGGTGGTTAATTCAATTATTGGCTTTAAGCAATTACCTAACATGTTTGGGATTCATGTCAAGGCTTGGGTTTAAAAATCAATTTGAACAAACCTGCTAATAACAGAACTGATTAAAAAGATCCTCTTTTAAACTAAAGGCTACAGTAGAAAAATCAAAATAAACCTAATTCCTTGCTACTGATAGTTTGCATACATTCGTTTGCTTCTTTGTCTTGAGTAGTCAAAGCTGGGTTTAGCTGATTTTGTTTTATTTCCTACTTGGCTAGGAAATAACACTCTCATGTATTATAAATATTATTGTAGAGGTAATATATTTACATTGACTAAGGGTTGATTGTTTTAAAACACTGTCTGCTTTGTTTGGGTAAAATCAGGGGTGTAATTGATTTGATCTATACGCAGAACTGACACCAAAACTTTTCAGACTCCCAGGCTGCCTTTTCAAGCCAGAACTGTTGAGTAAGAGATCTCTGGAGAGAAATCCTGTCTTTCTACATCCCATGTGGAGTATCTGAACATTATTTTTACCAGGTTTTGAAGAAAGGTGAATGTTGTGATAACCTTAGGGAAATTCTTTGAGTGTAAAATCTAGCATGTGCTAGAAGAGCTGGAATTAGCATTTTTGAGTGAAATTTTGCTTTTAAGAAGAAAAAACTGTGCTTTATTTGCCTTTGTGCTTTATGAGGGACACATCACAAAATTGTTGTGTTGCAAATGCTAGGTCATTCTTATCTAGACACTTGGCTTTTTAATAATGCACATAAATTTAGTGTTGCAAACACTAGGTTATTCTTGTCTAGACACTTGGGTTTTTTAATACAGATCTCTATTTTATTTCCAGGACTTTAGAATCAGAATAAAATAGCAAAGCTTACAAGTTTCGTAAAATGCTAGCAACTCTCCAGAGGAATTTCCATGTGGAAAAGTTCCTGCGGGAGCGGGAGACTTATTTTGGGGTCTCAATGGACAACATCAGCAGTGCTACCTTAATTTGTTGTATCTTGAATGGAAATAACAGTGGCTGCTCTGCTTTATGCTGTGTGTTGTACTGGGAGGGTCCTGGGTGTTGTTAGGAGCAGATCTACTAGGTTAAACACCTGAGGAGCCTTATGGATGGGGCCTGCTTTATGAATTTGGGCAAGAGTTACGTGCCGGAATGTTCAGCTTCACCACAGTGGTGGCAAGTTTGAACATAAGCAATAACAGAAGTTTGAGCTTGTAGGTTTTCTGAAGAAAACTTGAACTTCTACAGATGTTTTGAGATTTAAGTGCCAGGTTATTTTTAGCTTTAAGTAGAATTTAGCTCTGTTCTTGCTTGTGTATGAAAAATACAATTTTATGACCAATAATATGAGGCCTGAAAGTGAAGATGCATGAAATTAGGTTGCATTTAGGTTCACACCTGCTTGGACCACTATCTTCTGCATGACTTCACATGGAAATTTATCAGCCCACCCACAAAATGTACCCGTTTAATCTCATGATGAAAAAAAAAGGTGTTAAAAATTGGTCAGCCTAATATGCATGCTTCATCATTGTTTCTTGGACTTTACACTCTCTGATACTGACTTTTTAGAATGAACATCTTGGATTTCATGGACTGTGGTCTGATCCTTGCTGCAAATTCTGTATTCACTGGGACATGATTTCATTTTTATATAATAGCTACGAATTAAAATATTAAAATAAAAAGATTAAAATACCCTGACCTTGCACATATAATTTTTATATATATATATGAGAGAAATGTTTTCTATGTTTATAGAACATTTGAGATCAAATATATTGAGATGAAATTGATAAGAAATAAGCCATTAATTCCAGCTATTGGTTTAATTTGTAATACCCCTTTGTAAAGTTAAGCCTGAGCCAAAGAACTGGGTAGAGTTAGAAATTGCTTTTTATGTTTCAATTCATTACTGACTATTTAATTAAAGTCTTCTTTACAGTTTATTATTGAATATAATTTTTTATACTCAGAATAGATCAGGTGGAATGACTTTGAGTATCTGGTAATTCCATAGATTAAATTCAGATGCTTTTCGTAAGATATGAGGGTGAAATTTCAAAGTGTAAGCAAGCGATTACATAGGAATAAACTGTATCTGTCCCTTGTGAAGACCTGTAACCAGTAGCTTGGGACCCTAATTGAAAGGCATTTCTGTTCCAAAGCCATATTGCTAACTGAGATCAGTAGGAGGTGAGTAAATACTGTTTCAGCTGCCTGCAGCAACCAAGGAGAGGTATTCTTTTAGCTTTTTAAAGTAAGTTGGAAAGATTTTAAAAGGCAGGTAAGGGATCCTTCAGCTGTGCAAAATAGAATTCCCTAACAGACAGCACCATGTAGCGGAGGCTCCATGACCCGGTGGGCAGGTAATTAGCAGGCAGCTCAGCCCTAGTTTATAAGTCCTTTTGATTTTCTGTACCTCTGTGCCATATTCTTGTGTTTCAGGCCCCTTAGTATTCTACATGGCAAGAATAAATAGAAAAAGCTTTTGAAAGATATATTCTATCTCTGATGTTTTAAATGATTCGATTGTATACAAGTTCTTGAATAGTATCGTTATTAAACCCTGAAATTCAGCTATTTAGTATACCTAAATACAGATTTGGAATGTAGATTTAGGCAGTCAGTTCAGGCTTTGTAATTCTGCTGAATAAGCAGTATTTAAAAGAACAAGAATTGTTTTATTAAACATAGAGGCTGGTGGTAAATAAAACTTTAAACATGTATGTATATGCACACATATACGAGTGTATATATATACACACGTGTGTGTTTGTATAAAAATAAATAGAATACCTTTTTGAGCCAAGGGTTTCCAAAACCACACAGCTAGATAGAGGTAGGCTTTCTTCTGAACTATTCTCAGTTGCAGGAAGTTATTTAACCTGTTTTACTATTTTCTTGTAATAAAATGTATTCATCACATTTGGAATTGAGATCCAGAAATGTTTGACTAGAATCATTCCTCCTAAGTGTTAATAATTTTGTCACTTGTTTGTTGACTTAAGGCTGTGTAAAGATTTTGATGAATTGTTTATGTACTGTAGAATAAACATTTTTCTTGATAAAGAAGGAATATTTCTTAGTATTTGTGAACAATTTAGGTAAAGTCATCCTTGCTTTAATTACTCTTTTGATTTACATGTCTCTTCTTTATTTTTATTTGCTAGCTTGAGCAGATGGAACTTGAAGTTCGAGAGATCCCACCTCAAAGCCGAGGAATGTACAGCAGTCGAATGAGAAGCTACAAACAAGAAATGGGAAAACTTGAAGCTGATTTCGTGAGTTTTTAACATATTACATAAAGAAGGCATCTATGAGAATTTTTTAAATATAATAATGCAGTTATTCAGGCAACTGAGAGGGGTTTTTTGACTAGTGTGAGAGTGAGTTACATGAGTTAATGCATGTATCTTGCTGTATTTATGGACAGATGAAAACCAAACTGGGGAAGAGAAACTTTTCTTTTTGTAGCAGTCTCATACCAGTATTCAAGTTGCTAGCCTTCTGTCCCTTTGCCCTGGATCTGAATTGTTTCTGTGCCATTAAACATTGTGAGTATTCATGCTGTAGGCAAAATAGTCAGCTTTTAATCCTATTTCTCAAGGAATGACTGGTAGAACATCAGAATTAATACTTAAATTACAATGTAAGTATACTCTGAGCGGAAAATAATGGTTCATTTAAGAAAGCTTGTAGTAATGTGGGCAGTAACGTGAAAAGCAATATAATCTCCAATCCATGGAATTTTTGAATGTAGTTTATCTCATGTGCACTTCATTTCTTAGTCTCTGTGATTTCTTTTCCATTGCACTTAGATTCTTCTTGGCTTTTGTAGGAATCAGTTATAAATACTACATTTTTCAAGTAATGGATGCAAACTAACAAGATTCCCTTGTCTAGGGGCTTCTGCTACATTTATCAGTCCTTTTTTGTGACTAGGATTTGCACTGAATAGATTTACATAGAGAAAAAACTGTTTCCTCTAAAATCCTGAAAAAGTTCAAAGGGATTGCAAAGTATAGGAAAATGCTATGTTAATTGGCAACAGCTCAGTTCCTCCAGGGTAGGGAGAAAGAAATAACTAGTGGCAGTATTTTCCATTCACTGGAGAACTGTGAATTTTCTCAGGTTGCTGGTAGCAGTTCATTCCTTCAGGGAAGGGGAGTCAATGTTTATACCTGCAGTCAGGAAATCCAGCTGACTGTCACTCCTCTGTGCTTCTGCCAACTTGAGGAGTCGCACAAAAATGTATTAGTTAGAAGACGGTTGCAATTTTGTAAAGTTTGAGGAATGTTAGGATAAAAAGACTTGCGTCAAAGTTTTGAGACAATCTCATGCTGTTCCCCTGTAGGAAGTGCCTATATCCTTGCTGGCTAAACAGTGGCTTCCAAGAGAGAGCAATTTGTGGACCAGTAGTGAATGCTGTTTATCTTCTCAGATGTGGGAGAGAATTCACTGTCAGCATATATTTGTTGCTGGCCTATTTCTCTATGTAGGCAGAAGGGGGGAATTGGTACTTCTGTTTTCCCAGGCAATAGGAAATGGGAGAGTTCAGAACTGGACACTCTTTATGGAAGAGGAGAAATGAGTGTGTGTGGAAGAAATGCATCAGAGTTATGTGCAGTTAAGCAGTTACGTGATCGAAAGAATGCAAGTTTGTGCTCAGAGCGAAGGAGCAAAAATAACATGAGAAAGAGGAAGGAACAGACCATAATAATGGGAAAAAACCAACAGCCCAAAACCCGAGTATGGCATTCAGCAGAAGATCAAGGAAAGAAAATGGAGTGAAGGATGGAGCAGAGTACTGAAAGAAAACAAAAGCTATGTTTGGAAAATCTCAGTTATGTAGAAAATAGTGTTGTTACAACTAAATTCCCTACATAATTCCAGTTTCTAAGTACTAACATTTTTCTAAGTTTGTATGTGAGGGTTTGAGAATCTTTTTGGATTATTCTCCAGTCAAATAGCAACTTGTTGGAAACTATATAACAAAATGTTTCAGTTGCGAGTTCAAAGAGGGAAGAGGAGGAAGGAAAGGAAATGTTACTTTGACTCTATAAGCTGCAGGGCCACTGAGGGTAGGAATTTGAAAATATTTGCTTAAACAAAAGTGCTTTTGAGTATTCTGTCTGAATATTGTCCTGAATGAGTGCTGACCTGTTTGACTGTAAGCAAAGCATATAGAGTTTATGTAAGAGCTTTAGCAGGCCTATAGGGAAAGCAGATCTAAGTACTTTTAAAATGAATTCACTTTTATAGATGAAGGGAAATTCTTAACTGGAAATGATACTGGCAATTTTGGGTTATGATCAGCTTACAGGTTTGCTGGTCAAAGCTCTTGGCTCTTCCAAAAGGCACGCAGATGTGAGCTTGCAAAGTTAACTGTTGTTCTCTATAAATGGAGTTGGAATCTCAGCTGGTTCCCACTGTATTTGGCTTGGCCTTTCTTCCTGTGTGCAGTAGCATGTGCACTGAGCAGAGGACGTTTCTCAATCACCTTGAACTGTGTGTTTCATTTTAAAGAAATCATATCTGTGAAACGAATTGCAAAAATTATATACCTCAGTATATAGACTTTTTCAATAAGTTCTATATTTCAAACATGAAGTGAATGCAGAACTGGCACTGGTAGTTTTCTTTTATATTCATCATAATGAACATGGGTTTTGATCTTGTGGTTATTTGTACGGGTTATAGCATCTTGAAAACTTGCCCTCACCCAAGCAGTTATGGAAAATAGCAGCACAGCAACATAATTAAAAGTTAGGAGAAGGAAACATGATTTATGTGAACTGTCTACTCTTTACTTGCAGGTTAGACAACATTAAGGTTTATTTGTGACGTAATATCTAATTGGTGAGTTTATTTGATCTTGGGCAGTATGTATAATAATGACAAAACACTGACTATCACTTTAATATTATTTACTGCGTGCTGTGGCATCTTAATGAATATATAGTGGGCTTTTTCTATGCACTTTACTATGCCAGAAGTGTATTTTGAAAAATATGGATTTAAGCTTGGTTGAGCTGTACTTTGAAAAGTTACTCCAAACGTGGCTTGTTCATCTCTAACTTTGTAATCAAATAGGAACAAGTTGCAAATAGGAGATTTATTTCTCCTCCTTGCTAATCCTTGTTATCTTGAGTCATGCCCGCAGTTAGTTATCGGTGCTCTGCAGTCCAGAGGCATGTGTGGAGGCAATGACATCTACCCCATGCACTATATTGCACATGGGTAGTTGATAACCCACTAATTGCACTAAATCATATCTGAGGAGAAGAAGCCACCTCGTTCCATCTTGGCCCTCCCTCGTGGAGAGGAACAGTGGTAATGGAAAAAAAAGAAGAGGTCAATTTTGTCATTAAAAGTACTCGGCATAGCACTGTGAATACGTATGGGGAAAATTAACAAAGCAAGCATTGCACCTCAACTTAAGGCCGCAGCGGTTTCTGATGCTTGCCTCAGTGCTGTGCAGTCTCCCATGGGGAGCAGATGCCTGGGGACAAGCATAAAGTGATATCTCTGTGTAAAAAAGCTGTATGCACCTCAAAAGGCTAAGTTTCAGGCTTGCTTACTGTGTGTGATAAACGTGTCAAAACAGAGTAAAACTGTTAGTTAAACCTTATGTTGTCTTTTTTAACTTGCAGATGTAAATCTTGGGTTTATGATCTTATTTTCAATAGTATATATCAGTACCGCATTTTTATAGCGGGTTTTTGTTCCTGTTAGCTCTCGAAAGCTGTAGTTCCAAACCTGTGGTGGCTCTGGGGCTCCTGGACAGACCAGGCTTTGCTGGGTTGCAAAGACTGTGGTAATGGCTCTATCTTGTGGCCCGAAGTGGAGTTGCAGACCACGTACTTCGGGTTTCTGGGTTGATTATGGTCTTGGGACCACCTACTAAAGAGTTCCTGAAATTTAAAACAATCTTCCTATGAGCAGGTTTTGTTCCTGCACCTACCAACGCACCATTATGTGGTTTAAGCTTGCAAATATTTTGTTTTCAGCTGGTTTAGATGTAGAATGTCCATGGTGACTGCCTGCATGAAGTAAGTTCTGAATGCAAAAAGCCTTATATTTTGTTGTAGTCTTTTAAGTACGTGGACTATAGGTGTTGCTTATTTTTTTAAACTAAAGCATTTTTTTGTTAATTGTTATCTGAAATTAGCCAGTGATCTTTAAGCAGTGGGGATATGCAGTGGTAAAAGGCTTTCCAGATTTTATAAAAATACTTTGACCTGAATCTATCCCAGTTCACATGAAACTGTAACTATATAAACTTAGCAACGTGTGGTTATCTACTAGCATTAGTATTCACTCCAAGGGTTCCATGTACTGGCTCAATGTCAGGGCACCATAAAAACCAAAAAAAGCTTACAGCTGAAGTATGAGGCATTCAAATAGATGGGGAAATACAAAAACCCAGTAAGACCATATTACACAGTAATATTCCTATTACAAACCTGAGTACTACAGAGTTAGTGCTGAAAGTGGGATGGGTGTATTCAACAAGAAAAATAGCCATCAAATAAAAGAGGATGCATAGAAACTGTTCCTAATCTGTCATGGCAGCACAGAGGCAAATTTTACAGGTAGCATTTCTTATCAGTCCAAGAAACAGTACTCATTCCTTGTAAAGACTCAGAATTGGTACTGATTTTGGTTATTCTGACCTTCAACTTAAAAGCAAAGAAAAGAGGGGGAGAAGCCGTAGAGATATACAGACAGACACATTGTACAAAACTTGACTAAACATTTAAACATTTTTGGCATTTAACAATAGCTTCAGTTCAGTCAATAGTGAAGATATATATTCACATTTCATACCTCCTACAGGTTCTGTTTAAGATAATTGTTAAAATGGCAACTACTGTTAAGCTTTAAAAACATTTAAGGAGATAAACAATGGAATTTCATTTGATAAAGTTAGCTCTTTCATGTGACTCTGAAGTACCACCTGAGTTCAGAAGCTCACCTGAACAGCTGCTACAGCTATGCCTGTTATATTCTGGTCGCTTTTTGCAAATATTGATACCTGCATTTCAGGTTCAGTCACTTACCCAAACAAATATTCGTCTGGCTATAAGCTTAACGAAGGACATTTGTCAAATGACAAGTTAGTGGCCTGTATCTTTATGGCCAGAGACTTCCCTAGCTTTCCAGTTTAAGCTAACAATTTAGAGATTTGGATTATTTTGATTTATAAAGCAAAGCATTATTGCTTTATAGTTACAAAATTGTAATCTGTGTGTGGGACAGATGTGTATATCTTCATAGTTGTATCCCACCGATGTTATTAAAAACAGGGAACACACTATGTGTACACGTTATGTATGCATGTGCACCCTGTACAGGCAGGCAGGCATGCCTGTAGTGAAAATCTGATCTTGTTGACAAATTTGAAACTTTTGAAATCAGATTAGTTTTCGCTATGTGAGTAGTACAGCAATTTTGAACAGGGCTGTGTTTTAATGCACATGAGATTGAACTGATTAAGTTTCAGAAGAAAGAATTTGAAATATCTGACCATGTACTTTGACAATCTAATTCTGAGAAAGCATTTTGTGAACAAAAGTTCCTTCACTGTGCCATTTTTATAGATCCTGTTGTCTTTTTGAGATAAGTAATCAGTCTTCTATACTGTACTCAATCTGCTTTGTACAGAGGCACTGGTTTTTTTCCTCTGTTCCTTTTCTAGTAACTTCTGATAAAATATTTGTCTGCTTGGCTGCTGCTGAACATTAGGCCAACTTTTCTGTAGAGGACAATTCCGCATTGTCTTCAGTTTGTTTTCATTTGTGTCCCCACCTTGGCGGGTTTGTCGTGGAAGAAGGTGGAGGCATTTGACATTTTGCAATGACTTTATTTATGATACCGCTATTTTAAATGGGGAAAAAGTGGTACAGGAAAGAATTTTTTTGTAACATTCAAGGCCTAAACTGAGTTTTTGATGAAAGATTAAGAGGTCATATAACTTAGAGCCCCTGTAGAAAACTTAGCCTAATTTGTTTACATCTGAAGAATTTTTTTATAGTTTTATGTGGAAGTATGGAGAAGGAAGGAAATTTATTTCACCATGGCATTTACTAGTGATGATATGCTTTTCTTTAGAGGAAAGTGTGAAAGATGGAAGTTAACATGCTTAATTTGTCATTAACCTAAGGGGTTATGATCATCTTAACTGAGATTCCTGAGAGGCCAGACCAGTGAAGCACACCTTACCTCCTGGGTTTTATAATTCCGTAGGTATTGCTTACAAAGAATCCTACCATGTTTGACCAGTAAGATGCATCTCATAACACAACGTGTGAGGAGGTAATATGCTGGGTAAGGGCAACTAAGCAGCAAATTTTTAATGGCAATAAAATTAATTCCTTAACTAGATTCTTCTCTCAATCGACTTCATCTTGATACTTGTAGGCAATTCTGTGTGTCTCTCTCCAGAGATGTTGCTCATCTGTTAGCACGTAGGGATAAGACTGGTGAGTTTTGTGGCATGCTGTTTGTTGGTCCTTCTGCAAGTCAGTGACTGTGGAGATGATGCACATGATTTTAAGAAAAAACAGTCTGTGAAGCACTAGACTTGGCTGAGTGATTACAAATAAATGTGCTTTCAGGAAGTGATTTGGTGAGTCTGGTAATTCTTGTGTCTGGCTGGGGGCTATGAATGAAAGGCATATTGACTCATAGAGTGCACTGTAAGCATTCATGCCTCTTTCTTTCCTTTCTCCCTTCACACACAAAATGTTTCTGTATTAAATGAAGCTAAAAAGTGGTCTATAGCAGAAAGAAATCCTTCTGTAAAATATGTTTTAGGGCATGTAATAGAAATTCAGCATGACATCAGCTCTGCCTTTTCCACTAAACATACTTTCTCACCTGGCAGTCTTTAGACATGTAATTTGTTCTTATGTTAAAACTTCTACTTCTCAAAGTGGTAGAACTAAATCTGTTTGCTGGTCTTCCTAGCAGATAGTGGAAGAAGCAATGTCCACTCAAAATTACTTATATCCAGCTGGTGAGTAAAGTGACTTCATCTACAGAAGGAGGAACGCTTTACTGTTTCCCAGTTTCTCAGTGATTTCTTATTTTAGTCAAGTGATACTCTCCTACCTGTCATGCAAAAAGAAGCAAGCTGTCATTGTCCTGCTTTTGACAGCAGCAGTAATAAAGGTTCTGCCGTTGGAACTATGTGGGATGTGATAACGAATAAAGCAGAACAGAGCGTGTCTCCCTCTCCCTTCGTTGTATTGCTTACCTGCACTCATATAGGTAGAAGTTTGATTTGGTTTCTATCACGAGTTAGAAACATAAAGATTTCAAGGAAAAAAAGCAGACAAGCTGAGCAAAAAACCCCGTCATTTTAACATGCTTGTTTTTCAGACTAGAACTGCGCTCTCAAGTTCCTTAGCGTGTTATTACTCTTTTTTTTTTTTTTTTTTTTCCCAGCTAGAGCGAGGCTAATTTGTGTTTGACTGCAAAATAGGGAGAGACATGTGCTACTGATAAAGCAAAAAAACCAGGGAGAAGGTACCGGTTTGACACTGGAAGGATTAATTACAGCCCGTTTCAGATTTCTTGATTTGTTTGTTAGGGAATGACACTAGATGGCACTGTTTGTTTGCAAAGCAAGTCCTTTTTTTTCTTTCTTTCACCCCCCCTTCTTTTTTTTTCCTGTTTCTTTTTTCTTTTTTTGCTTTGGTAGTAACTGAAATTACTGTTTCATGAATAAAATATTTCTGGTGGGATTTGCATTTCTATATTGGCTGAAGATACTGTGTTGAATGTTTTATTAACCAGCCCAGTGCAACTGTCAGCCTATTAAAGAGATCCAATGGACCCTGTTTAGCTAAATAAACTAAATAAATGCAATTCGTCAAATTGTGTTCCTGGCTGTTTATTTTCCATTCTTTTGATGTACAGTTTATTTTAAGTTAAAGCCACATAGTTTTAAAAATTAATGTGAAAATAGAATTTAGTGTTTGAAACATGAGGAGACTAATTGCCATGGTCAAAAATAGCTTTTCTTTATGGTGAAGTTGCTGTCTGGTGAATGGTGAACTTTTTATTGGTGACTGATTAACTGTCCCATGTCAAAAATTAGTTTGCCAAATGAGTGGTTAATGGCTTTTTTTTTGCCTGCTTGCTGGGTTCTGCTGCTTTCATGAAATGAAACTTGAAATATAAGCGCTGCTGTTAAAAGTAGCTATTTCTACCCAACTTCAAGAGGTTTGTGCTTCATCTTGATATTTTCTCAATCAGAATTCAAGGAGAAATTTTTATATGATCGTTACATATTTAAATGCCTGTTGAAATTCCGATTGCATCATAGGCAGATATTAAAGTATAAAAAATCTCTTTGCATAACTGAATATATTGTATGTCTGGTTGTCAAACAGCTGTCAAACATTACAAATAGCAGCATTCGTTATATCCTGCTAGTACAAGTAATATTTTAGTTACCTTGTTTTTTGCTGAAAACCTTTGCCATAGAATAGCAGGAGACAGGCTATAAATTTATGGTAATGTTATTGGCATAGTAAAAATTTTTCTGTGCTGGTTAAAAATTCCTGTAAATGCAAATATATTCTAGATTTGTTAATAAGTGAAATGAAGAAACAGTGATGGATGTACTCTGTATTTCTTTCTGATGCTTTCCATAGCGCTGCTTTAGTGATGTTACGTGTAACTTTTCTGTGTTTTACAAGAAATTGAATTTGCCAAGTATCATGTTTTGCATAGTTTTATCTTTATAATCTCAGGTTTCCAAAAGTGAAATACTGAAATTTAGTGCAATAGCAACGCAGTTCGGTTGAATTCCATTTTTGGCTTTTCTCTCAAGAGATCTACTATAATGGATTAAAAAGTCTTTGTGAAGAGCTAACATGTTACTATGAATTTGAGTGTCAGGGATTCTTAGAAAAATCATTCAGTCAGCTCATTCCATCTTTTTTCTTACAAATTATGGTTGAATTTAACCAAAATTGTACCTTTTGCTGCTGCCCCTCCCCAAACTCTAACCCAAGAACAAAATAGATATTTATGCAACTGTTTTTAGTGTTGGATAGAGTGCTGTTTCCTTGTGTAGGTAGACTTTCATTTGTCCTGAAAAATACTAAATTTCTTAAGTATTTACATTTTAATATTTACAAGTTGCAAATATTTAAAAATAACTAAGAGACACAATGTTAGTCTGTTTTCTCTCTGATAAAACCGTCCCATTTTGTGCTCTAAGCTGGTTCTTTTTAACATACGAGTGGTAAACATAGAAGGAGCTTTATGGAACAGACTAGTGCAGGTAAAAGGAGACCAACTTTTACAGCAGCGGAGATGATGTCTTGTTTCTGGCATAAGTCTTGGTGTGGAAGGAATACAAAGCAGAAGATGCAGCTGGAAGTGTATTAGAATGGTTGTTGGGTTTGGGTTTTTTTTTTTTCCTTGTAATGTTCTTTACTATGTGAAGCATATGGAAAAAGTGTGAATATCTCTGTTCTTTTGTTTGGTAACTTTTTATTTGTATTCTGCAATCATTTAGTAGTCAGTCCCAAGTACAGTCAGCTTCCCTTAAAGCTGCTGTACAGACCACAACAAAAAGTGGTCCTTAGCCACAAAGTCTATTTAAACTTGCTGTTCTTATTCAGTTGGGGGAAAAATCACTGCAAAGGCAAGAGGATCTGCAAGTTGTACGTTTGACAATTTAATGCTTGTATACATTTATAATAAGTGGATCAAATACAGGACCTCCCTTACTTTTCATCCACTTTTTATAAACTGCCTTTAGGGTGCCAGTGCTAGGAAAATGGGCCTTTTCCAATTTTTAACAAATACTACAGAGGTTTCACTCGTAAAAGAGCTGATCAATGAAAATTAGAGTAGAAATATGAAGAACAGATAGTGAAAAGGAATATAGCATGTGCCTTTTGGGATCAGTAGTAGAACAGGGTCATTTTCCCTGCTATAGTAACATCTAACCATTTCTGATGAGTGTAATGAAAATAGGTTTTTGCTAACTAAATATTTGGTGCCTGGTGCGTAAGAAAAAGAAATTGGGGAGTGTGTGTGTGGGCTCTGCATTTTTCCCATTGAGTGGCATTTGTACTTGCATTCTGAATCCCCACAACTTTCCAACATGTCCTTAGTTTGTTTTTTTTATTTTCAGAGCAGTTAAGACTAGAATGAATAAGGGTAGTGTTTGCCAACTTAGCCCGCTGGTCAGCATGGAAACATGTTAGGCAGGCTTTTGGAAAATACTGAATTGCAATTGCAGACTTTGTACCTGTTCACTAAAGACTCAAATGTTAATTCTGGCAAGTCAAAGGAAAGGCTTGTATTGTGTTTGGTGGGTCTTGGCTTGGACCTTAGATAGAAAATGCCTCTGCATTACGAAGATAGCTCCTTCCTTTTCACTGATTCATGAGTAGAAGGCTTTGAGCCATTATTAAATCTTACTGTAACCTTTGCTAGGGCATAAGACCAACCAGGAAAAAAATGGTATTTAATATTTTATTTAAGAGAGAATAATGGCATTAATATAAAATCAAATTATCTTATTTCAAAATTTGAAAAATAAATTATTAAATCCATAATTATGGTTGGTATTTTGAGACATATAACTGCAAGTATTTTGACACAGGAATCCCTATTTTGTAAAGTACCTAGCACAGGAGGGTTTCTCATCCATGAGTACAGCTCTTTGGCACTGTGATAGTGAGTATTAAATAAATAGTAGTGTGCAAAGAACTGAGTTGTTATGTTGATGTGTTTCTTGTGATTATTTTTATTTGTTCTGTTTAAGAAATATAGGTTAGTTTCAATATTATGGATTGTTCCATTAGCAACTGTCTTTGAAATGACAGGTTTTAATTTTTTATAATTTCTAGCATCCTTAAAAAAAGATTGAGAACTATTTATCTAGGATTAATGTGGTTAGGAGTAAAACTAATAATGCTAAGAAGGGGTCTTAACTATAGTTCTAGGATTTTTTTTATTAAAAAAATATTTGATTTGTAATGACTGCATTTTTGTATTGTTTTGTAATTCAATGTTTTTAATACCCCTAAGTGACCATGTGATTTCCTCTGCTTTCTGCCTGGTCTTCAGGAGAAATCGGACTCTGTGATTCAGTTGTGTAAGCTTCCCACAAAGTTAGTTCAGTCAACTAAATCAAGGTAAAAAGTTACAGAAAGGTCAGGACTAAGTTAGGGGTTGCTAACCCGAATCACTTTCCCAGCCTTTTTAAGCCCTTAGTGCTCCTTTTGTCTTTTCCTCATATTCTGTCATGTTGTCCTCCTGTTAGATCTTTATTTCAGTTGAAGGCACCTGGGCTGCATCTTTTTTCTGACCCATACTTGGAGTCAGTTTCAAACATGTTATTAAGGTCCCCTTTTTCCATTCATGAGCTACATGTCCAGCATTCAGCAATGCAGATCGGTGGCTCAGCACTTGAGCCTGTAGAGATCTTGGTTTAAAAGCATGAATTCTAGGATGAGCCTAAGGAAAATTTGCTCTTCTCCCTCCCCATTTTCACTTGTCATTTTCTGCTTCTCTTTCTGGGACAAACTTTAAAAGTTTTCACTTTTAATTTGTGCCTAAAAACTACGCTGTTGCTAAGGTCATCTGCTGAGTTCCCTTCTCTCATAATACAGGACCAGTTTGCAAGCCATTTATATGTTTTAAAAAATGTCTTAGCTGAGGACTTTTTGCCCTCCTGGGGCTTCATGTATAGTGGTGATGTTTGGTTTGGCAGTACTGTGATTTTGAAGTGAATCCCCCAATTTTCCTCACTTATTGCATGTGAGTCTCAGTAGGATTGCTTTTTGAGGAAAATGAACTGGGAACTCCATCTCAGGTGTGCGCCAAACACAGAAATAAGGGTCTGAACCAAAGACTGGTGTTTCAGGCAGTTTTGAACCATGTTGAAGTGAGGACCTTTAGCCTAAGAACTGGGCTAAATATATTCTGCAATAAACCCTGAAATCACGTACGCTGCAGAAACAATAGTGGAATAACTCCAAGATGCTACCTGTTCTGATGTAGTTAAATGTATGCTTTTGGAGCAAGACTATCCTTTGAGGTCCTTTCTTCCTTTGTGGAAGATTTGGGCCCTTTGGAAATTTCCATTCTGCTTCTCATACCATATTTCAAACCAAGAAAAGCAGGGTGCATGCTTCTATAGCCTGAAATCTGGTTACTAGTAACTTTGGACTACTTTCATTTTTGGATATTGCCTTTTCAATGAGTTTGATTAGTATGTAAAGATCAATGGTGGATCATGTGGCAATTCTTTCACCTGCTTGTCATTTGAGCAGAAAAACAAAGCCTCTGGTTTTCCATTATATCCAATGTACTTTCAAGGTCATCAGCATTAAATTTCTGATATTAACAAAGGAATAGTGGCTGATACTGAGGATATTCCATATCTGGGTCCCCAACTGTACTCACTGTATTTGTGATTTTGATGCAAAAGTGACATGAATTAGTAAAATTCCTGTTATCTAAGCAACAGGAAACCCAAATCAGCCCTTGGAGGGCATGTTCAGCATGTCTGGTGTATTCTAAGAAATCACTGTCCTTATCCCTGTCAGGTCAGTTTTAGAGAATAGTTAAGAGGCTGTGGCATGCAATACTTCTTGATGTCTATAGTATCAAATCCTAGTGTCAGCTTGGTTGTATAATTATAAAATTCTTCTCCATGTCTTAGGCTGACGTGTGGAGTGGGCCTTCCTGAAGAAAAGAAAAGCCTCTTCCAGCAAGGAGAGATGCTGTTAATGAACAGTCCATTCTCTATTTCCCCCTGGCCTTTAAACTCTTCTGTGCTACTGGCTGTAATTTGGCCTGGGTTTGGCTTGGGCAGGAGTGTTTGCACTAATTTATACAATGGAGTTTATCCTTTCATTTAGATAAATAAGAGTGAATTTTTTTCCCTATAGAGCAAACTATTGCAACCTGGCTGGAACGACCCACTGATCAGGTGTTTGACTGTGTAGTGGCGTGAGGGATGAAATTCTTGAAATAAGGCTGTGCTGCCCTCTGTTACATTTTTTGGGGAAGTATCTAGAAAGAAGTTAGAATAGGTTGTCCTCCTGACATTATAAACAAGGGAGGGAATTGAATCAAGCACCTTCTGTAGAAAGTGGAAACAAATGTATTGCAGTGCTCAACTTCAGAGTTGTATTCAAAGTTTCTTGTGCCTTATATTTTAACTTTTATGCAGGCTTAGTATATTCTAGATCAGAAGACGAAATCTTTGGTGTGTGTTTAAATACAGGTGAACAAATTTGGGGGGGGTGTTTAACATTAAACAAAGCCCTTTCCCCTGCTCAAACCAGTCAAAATGGAATGAAAATTCTCCAGGAATTATAGTCTGTCTGTAAACTTCACCGTTGGACACATCACTTCAAAAATAGCCATATGAAGAAAAATGTGTGAGGCACTTATTGACAGAGAAAAGCCAATAAATCCAATTTGAGTCAGGAAGCTGAGAAATATTTTAATAACTTTTTGACGTTTTCCTGTAGTCCTTATTTACCTTATCAATAGTTATGGTGACATATGATTGTCAACTTTTTATATTAAACCAAACTAATAAATTAAACATGTTGTGTTTATACCTGATGAAAGCTGACGTTTTGGAAAGGTGTTAAAATATACTGACAGGTCTTGTTCATAAACTCCTTTGGTATAAATATGTAGATGACATCTTTAGATATTGTTTGTACATAGGCTGATAGGCAGGAAACGTTGACAACGTAACAAATGCAAATGTCAACCCCACAATTTAACCTTTCTGTGTAGGAAAAGATGTTAGTTTTAAGTTACATGTATCTTTTAACTTTATTTTCAAAGTTTTTTTTGAGCCTGTTATCATTGCCGTTTCATGTGCCAGTGAAAGTAACACTGCAATAAGAAAGATTTGCACTTAAGAGCTTTTCTCTGTGGTGTTCCTACTTAAATGACTACAACTGAGAGGGTGGTTTTTCTTCTGATTCTTTTTATTTTTCACGTTCGCCTATTACCTTCTGAATCTCTCTGCAATATCACTTGTTCTTTCCTGACTTGCCAGTGGTTATGGGCTTGTAGGTGTGACTCAAGAGCAGTAAACCAGTAAAACTATTTTAAAAATGTTAGAGCAGTTTATTGTAACAACAGACATAAGGCCTTGGCTTTAACCTAGATCAGGGTTGCTTCGTATGCAGGATATTTCTGATTTGACCGCAGTCTCCTCTGTGGCGACATAAATCCACGATGTGTTACGTGCTTGACTTTTTTTCTGCATCCTCTGCAAGGTGCTGTTAATATCAGATCTTGCAAACATTATACCCAGTTTCAGGTGGTCAGGGCCCTGAGAGCACCGATAGCCCTTAACAGCCCTGAGCAGCCTCCCCTATCCACCCATGGCCCAGGGCCCCATTTCAGGGCTGTCAGTCCCTGCTCCAGGGATGCCATGGCATGCTGCTTCCCAGCTTCCCAAGGCCCTGCCCAGCCGTGGTCCTTGCTGAGCTGGACCCTGATAAAATGCTGGCCTGAACTTGCCGGTGTTGGGAGCTGTGCAGCTCGTGCCAGATGTCCCAAGGGACCTGTAAGTTCCCTGTCCTCAGTCTTTCTGACTTTTAAAACTACTTGATCCAAACTGTTCAAGTAATGCTTTTCTATCACGCACCTAGGCACATCTGCCTGTGGTGTGAGGTCTTTTGTGTACCAGCATGGAGGACTGCTGGTGGGATTTTGTAGTGCTGACTTAGAGCATGCATTGAAACATCGAGTATCTTGCACTGCTTTCAGAATGGGAATGCCCGTTTTGATCCTGATAGCTGCGAGCAGAGCTCCTACTGAAGTCTGTAGCCTGTCTGAATTATGTCTTTCAATTTCCCATTTTAGTCTTGTGAGGGACTTTAGGAAGAAAAACTTGCTGCACTTTCACACTGTCCTCTTTCTGTCACCCAGGCTTTTCGCTCTGTCTTTTGGTGACTGATTTCACAAGATGAACTTTTCCATAATGTTCTTGCTGCTGCTTAATGCGGGTCTTTCTTTATCACAATTGAAAGTGCACTGGTAGATTGGAGATGTGTTGGTAGATATTTCATGGTATTTCACACAATTCTCAGGTTGGAATCTCCAAGAATGAGGGAGTGGTTTGAATATTGACTCTATAATAGCTAAGGATGTATCTGTGAATCTCATCAAAGAGAATCCACCCTTTCCTCACACCTCATCGAATGTGCTGTACTCTGCGTGTCGGGTAGAGAGGTTAAGCAGAAGTTTGGGAAGGGGAGGTTGGTGTTAATTGGTTTGTGATGCTGGACTGTTGGACTTAAAGCTGTTGCTGTTGTGGCAGGAATTACAATTTGCTGAATTTTAGTAGTGGTAGAGGAAGCTACTACTGGTTTTGTTGTGTTTCCCTTGTTGTAAATGAGTTAAAGGATGTCCACAGTCACAACTGGACCTCTGTTACGAATAAAAACAAAAATGTACCAATGGTTTTGGTGTTCTCAAAGTGCCTACAGAGGCAGTTAATGAAAGTCAAAGTAATGGGAGGTTGGTGCAGGCATATAAAATTTAATAGTTTTGGAAAGCTTCAGGTGTATTAAAAATAACTCTTTTCCAGAATAATTAACTACTTTAACTTGGTATTGAATCAATCAACCAATTAGCGCAGTCCTGTTTTGTATTGTGGAAACTTTGGTAGCACATTAATGAACACCAACCTTTCAAGCAGAGGTATTTCTGCAGTTAGACTGACTTATGTATTATTTAAAGGTAGCTCTCGAGCATTTTTCAGCTGTATATTGTTTTCTTTTTGTTAGTTAGATGGACAGATTTGGGATGTACATCTGTGATACTGCATAATTGACAGAAAGCCCTCTGGTATTTGACTGTCCAAAGAACATGAAAGGTATACTTTACTTTGCAACAATCATATTGTGTCAGATGGTTGCATTGACTTTCTGAAACAGTTGGAGAAAATTGATAAGACTTAATGTAAATGAAACTGTTACGTTTGATACTTACCTCATGTTACCTCCCTGTGATACCAAGCAGTTCCCAATCGTGCAGTAAGCGTGTTTTGCATGGTTCTTATTCCAAATCTTTCCCTGGGGAAATCACTGGAAGTTGTGGGACAAAGCTCTTTCATGTGCTGTTTAACCACCATTGACTCAGTTTTCTGAGTTATCTAACTAGGTGGCTTCATTTACCCACTTTCTTTATACAGACTATAAATTACTGCCTTGTATCAGTAGAATTGACCATTTTTTTCTGGAAAAAACCCCAAGCCCTTTCATTTCTAAACTGTTATTTGGGAATGTAGTTTTGAGAGTCCCAATAACTCTGGCAGGGCCTGGGCAGTGTAGCTGCAGTGTACTTTTGGAAGCTACCATTAATTAGCATTCTGGTTCCTTAGCTTTATTTAGCAGCTTTTCTGCTCAGTGTAATACCAGCTCTCTTTTTCTTCCCCCAGGTTTTTTTGTTGTTGTGCATTTCCTGCTTAACAGAATGTTTGTTTAAGTAGACATAAGTGCAGTGACTTTCCTGAAAGTTACTCATTGGGGAAATTGAAATGAAATTTTAAAATATCATTAGGAATGCAAACAATAAATTCTTTCATTTGCTGTAGGCGTCTTTAGGTTGGAATGACTAGAAAAGGTTCTGGTTAATTAGAAGTAATTTGTTAGAAACCTGAATCCTTTTTTTTTATTTCCTAGATTAAAACTCAGTTCCCAGCTGGATGCTTATAAGTGCAGGAAATGTAATTGTGAGATGATTAATTGCAAAAAGATGGATAATTGGAGTTCATATGATATGTCAAATATGGCTAAAACGAAAGGTTTTCTGTATGTTGAAAGAGATTGGCTGAAGTCTAGATTGCAGAATATTGAGCAAGGAGTGTTTTTAGAGATTAATAATCACAGATTGGTGCAAAAGGACTGGGCAGAGCTTGCCTGTAAAGAGCTAACCCCTCCCAGCCCCTTCCTATTACTTCGTGTTTTAATTAGCATGGTTTTGGTTTTGTCCTCTTCCCTTTATTGCTGTTGTGTGAATTGGAGATTAGGAAGCACAGTAAACATCATACATCTAACACCAATGCTTAAAGACAAAGATATCTCCTCCTCTCCACTAGGAAAGGCTCAGCCTGCTGTAGGGTAACAGCTGAACAGTCCTCCTGGACTTGTGAATTTGAGTCTCTTGTGTTATTCCCTCCCCAGTGTCTTGCCTCACAATCAGCATGTTTTTTTCTATAGAATTTTTTTTATGTTTGTAAAATTTGCTTTGAGTCCCTTTTTGCATTTTTTTTAACCGTACTCTAATAATAATTTAAAGGGTGATACATACAGTATAAACTGCATCAGTGGCATTTTGCTTTCATTATCCCTCATAGATGCTTAGCAAAACAGTGCCTGGTGTTTTAAATTACTTCTGCTTTACTTTAACATGGGAACTTATGTTTGAATAGCTTATTGTTCTGTTAGCTACTACAATGCACTTCAAACCGCACAGTGTTATTATAGTCACTGTATTTTGGAATCGTATAAAATATTGTTTCCCCCCCACGCCCCCAACCTATAAACTTCATACCTCAATAAGGAGTTTCTAACCGTTGGAAATACTGCTTTACAAATTCAGCTAATGACCCAAATACAGCTTGTTTGTTGTGTATGAGTTGTATTAAAATAACGTACTGTATGTGTATTGTCATTAATGATATGCTCATTTTGATAATGGAGCTGCAGTCTCTTAGTATGTAGTCCTTGGGGAGATGCTGCATTTTTTTAACTAAGTATTGTTCTGGCTCCTTTCCTTGATTGGCCCAGAAATAGCAATCAGCTGGGGAGCAGGATGACATGCCTCTTAGCGATCCCTTTTATCTTTGAGATGAGTATCAACATTGTATGCTTCCTAATGGAAGTGTAATTTAATGAAATCTATTGGGTAAACATACTTCAGATGTTCAAAGGAGGTGACAAAATTTTTGCTGGCAGCCAGGACCTGGCTGGTTTCCAGCTTGCCTTTAGCTGCTATGCATATAGCATTGAGAGAGGCACTTAAAATAGGAACACAAAGTATTGTTTCTATTGTGTTTTGGGTTGTGGATTTTTTTCCCCCTCTATTTTATTTTCTTTAATTTTATTTTTGTGGTATTTGTACTAGTGCCCTCTGACTTCTAGGCTTTCCTAGTAAAATGCTGCATGAGGTCCGGTTTCCCCTCTCGCGGCAAAACGTAGATAACGGTGTTAAACTTGGGGGAGATCGCTGGCACAGAACATGCTGCATATTGGGGAAAGGGGGTGTGTGTGGGGGCAAGTAATCGAGACTGCTGTTAGTCAGTAGCTCTGTGAAAGAGTAAGTTCCTTTGTAGACTGATAAAATCCTGTTTTAAAGATTGTGGCAGAGCACTTTTGTTTTATCAATAATTGCTGATGCAAAACTGTCCTTTTTTAGGTTTTATAACAGATGGCTGGGAGTGGAAGGAGAGCTGCTCAGAATTCCACCTTCTCAGCTAGAAACAAGATTGCTAAAAGGAGACAGTTGTCCCTCTTACCATTGCTCCCTCCCCATTATAGAGCCCAGTGATCCCACCCCACTTTGTGGTAGCAAACTTGGCAGAAGGACTGGAAGATTGTATCAGCAATGTTGTCCCTTTAAGTGGATGTTTAACTGGACAGCTGATGGATCTTATTGCTCAGATCCTAATGGTTTGGTAAACTGTAGGAAAGTGTTTGAGAGGAAATACATTAGCGTTTAGACACATTTGAATGTAATCAATGTGTCTTTGAAACATGGGGTTTTCTTTACGTGTGAGGCCTAGGGTGGGTAGTTTTTCTTTGAAGACTTTTACAGTGGGCAGAATTGGGAGACAAAGAACATGCCCAGAAGTAGAAAAGTGCGTCATCTGCCTTTTGCTGTTCTTTCAGGTATTGGTGGCTAAATCAGAGCTTCTCATTGTGGGCCACTTTATTTCCTGCTTGATTCTGTAAAGAAGTCTCATTCCCAAGCTTACATTGTCACTCTCCTATGAATGTGTGACGTGATTTATTTGATCATTGTGGTTTTACTGCAGTAAAAAGTGAGTTCTTTGGACCAGAGGAAGTCATGGTCTGCCAACAGGGAGCTTGTTGCAAATGTTCCAATTTTGGGTACAAAGGCAAGGGTTAAACAACTGACTCTTTTTGTAGTGGTGTTAAGCTTGTGTTCCATATGGGAACAGTAACTAAGGATCAAAATGAAATAAGATGTAAAATGGAGTGAAAAATACTGCTTGTTTACAAATAATGGAACAAAATGTGAAAGATTGAGGAAGAAAACTCAGGATATGTCAACGTACCTGCTATTTCTATAACTGTAGGCTATAATGATGATACAAAATAAATTGTAATTGTATGGAACTGCCTTCATTCAAAGCGTCTTTGATTCCTTAGCTAAACTGCATATTACTTTAATGCTTACTATATTTTACAAACTTTATAATGATGCCCAAAGTTTGTGCAAGACTAGGTATATACTACTTTATGTGTGTGTGTATGCACGTACAATGCCGTGTTGTATACGGAATACACTGATGCCAGCCTAGCTTGTGGCAGCTGTGGGATGGTTAAAACTATATATAATTTAAGACTATTTAATATATAAACACATTTTATTTAATTTTATCCTTGCATTGCTGAGGAGAGGCAGGAAATGGACAAAATTACAGGCAGCAGCAAAGTTTATGACTTTATATGTTGTGAACCCAGGCTTTCAACTCAAGAAAATTAATTCAGCAATGGCTCAGACAAAAATATTTTCCAAAATAAAAAGTTTGGCAAAATTGTGAAATGTCCTGGCTTTAAATCTGCTTCTCTGAAACTATCCTTCATGTGAAGTCCTCCTTTAAAGTGAAAGGTTTCTCTACACCTTTTGTGGACCAGTTAGCATTGTAAATTGGTATCTTAGTGACCGCTTCAATGAAAACATCTTGAAGTGATATCTTAGTATCTTAATATATTTTTTTTTTCTGTAATGCTTTCTTTAGGTACAAATCAATGCAGTGGTATAGTATTTGCAGTGGTTGTTTTGTATAACCTTTGTGGATGTGCATGCAGCTTTTAAAGTCAGGTTTCAGGAAAACCATGCTACAACTTGAGTGTAGAAATACCACATCTGCAATGATGTGATTGTACTTACTGTATCTGTTCCATGGTGAAATTAGGCTTGAAGGAAGCCAAGCATTGGATCTTTTAGTTAGGTTCCCCTTCACCTAGTTGTCAGTTGAGAGTCCAACGGAAGGGATCTAACTGCTGTAGGTTGGTGAGATAATATTAGCTTCATATCCCCTTTTGCATTTAGGGGAAGGTGCTGACTTAAAGCTTTTTTCATCTTGATATTTTTCTGAGTTTCTCTTCCACCAAGGACATAATTAGATGGTAGTCCGCTTTCTTTATTTCTTTTCCTTCATTTTATTCCTGCTGATATGTTTCTTTCCTTACGGCAATCCACACTGCAGCTGCTTCATGCCCCAGTGCAGAAGATTAAGCTGCTCCTGAGGCCACCGTCAAAAGCTGCTTTCTCACTAGGTCTGTAGGAAGATGCAGAAGCCTTACCTCTGACTACTGCCATTGCCATCTTTATCATCTTTTTTTTTCCCCCATTGTCAAGCCATCGTTTGTATCTGCTGTAAGCTTTTACCTGTGGAAGCTTAAAAGATATAGGTTGAGATTTTTTCAGAAAGGACCCTGAAGAAGTCAGTGCTCACTCCTCAGTGGCTTTCAGAGCTGAGCAGCTTAGACCTCTTAAAAATTCTAGTCTTATGTCTTTTCAGGTGGGATTTTCAGATTCTCGTGAGTAACCTGTAAAAGAATGATATGTTGAAACCTGTACCTCATTTCATGGTTCAGGAGGGCTTGTTTTTTTCAGATTATTTAAGTGCTTTTGAAATTTCATCCTGTGACAAGATCTGTCTCAAGAAACATGTTGCAGTCTTAGCAAGGTAGCGTTTGAACAGCTGTGCATTCAGAAAGAATCACTTGCCATCTGGAGAATTTCATTGACATACTTTCTTTCATGTGAAATTCCAGTATGGTGGAGCAACCAATATATCCAGAGGCCTTTCGGGTCGGTGGGCCTACCAGCTAAAGTAGTAAAAATGGAAACTTGTAGCAGAACTAATATTTAAGTTGCTGGAGAATTGGGCAGAAGTTACATCAAAGCTTTTGAAGTGTTGCATGTTGCAAAGAATGAGGAATGCAAGAAAGTCTGGAATGTTACCTTGAGAAAGTCTTTGGGAAGTAATCATCTTCTTCTGGGGCATGATTCAAGATGACTGCAATCTGGGAAACTGTTTGTCCTTACAAAGCTCTTACTGAAAAAAACCCAACCCAAACAACCCAAACCCACCTCTTACTCCTTCTACACTAAAAGGAATTAATTTTCCTATTTTAAAATGATATCAAGTAGATGGATGACAAGTTTGAAGTGGAACTGAAATTATAGCCAAGGGAAAGATACAATTATAGAATTATATATAACATTGAGGGTGGTGTTACAGATACTGGAGGTGATCAAATCAGTGAAGTGAAGTTCTTGCAAAATCTTCCTGTAGGAATGTGTTGATAAAGTTGAGAGAGACGGGATATCTTAGAAAAGTCAACACAGTAGTACATCCCATTTGAAACCTCTATCAAACGCTTGACGTAGTAGTTAGAAGACAGTGGTATATCCCCAACTACCATAAGTATGGCTATATTGGACCAAAAACCCATATAGCTTCATGTTGTTTCTCTGTAAGTGAGTAAGAAGTCACTGGAGAAGAGCGCAAGGGTAAGGCGGATGTGTACCAATGCTAAGAGATTCCTGAGTCAGAAGTGGTGTCTCCAACCTAGGGCTGTATCACCAGAACAGGAATTAGCTATCAAAGTTGTGGGTCAGGAGTTAAAGATCAGAGGAAGAAAGAAATCAGAGGAGAACTTCTGCAGAGGGTGAGTCAGCTGTGCTTTTCCCTAGACTCAGAAAATGACAAGAACAATGAAGCAGGATACAAATGTGTAAATGATATTTTTTACTCATTTTTCCATTAATGTTTTGCTTGGAGTGGGCTGAGTCTCTAATGGTCATTGTTCCAGGGGAGTGAATGTGTAAGATCTGAACTGAAGACCTGTCATGGCAAATCAGGACTGGATCTGAAGGTGGGAGAAGAGGGTGGTTCTGCCGTGAGCAGCCTCATGCCTTAGACCTGTTCCCAGACTCCCTGTCAAGCTTAGGAAGGAGCAGGGGTGCAGAGTGCCTGGAAACTCACAGTGCAGCAAATAATACTATGTAATTTTGGTTCATATTAAGATTCCTTCACTTGGTTTAATTTGTTTCATCCTTTGTAATTGGACAATAAGATTTTGTGGGTGGAAGAAGGTGCTTCTCTGGTAGTGTTAGTAGTAAAGCTTCCTGTCTAGTAAGTTACGAAGGCTCTGAAGTTATGTAGTGTTTTCTGCATTGCATGGATTTTTATTTTTTGTGTCTTAAGGCTATTATCTACTTAGATTTGAGCAGATGTTTGGAATTATACAAATGAGAATATCTGTATCCAAAGATGTAATTTTAGGAAATACTTCATTATGCTTGTAACTTGCACTTCTGTTTACTCTGTGAGTGTGTGGGGGTTTTATGCATATGAGTGCCATTTATTCTCTGTTTGGATAAACTTTTCTTTTTGGGTTCTAAAATATCAGATGTAGGGCTTCCAAAAAGATGGTAAGAAGTGCAATTAATCATTTATCTGCTAGGTGTCAGCAAAGGTTCTTTTTAGGATAAATAAATTAAAAATTGTATGCATTTATACACTAGATCTTGAGGCTGTGTGGCTCAAATCTGTTTGGAGGGTGAAAAGGAATTTCTAAGGGTATATTCAGGGAAATAAATACTACTCAGTGTCTAGAATATACAGCTGCACTTCATACCCTTCATTTAATTGATTCACTCCATTGCATTTTTCTTGATGTATGCAACTTTGAACCTCTGTTCAATTAAGCAAAGTTAACAAGTTTACTGTATGGAGAAGATTTCATAGACTTCCATTCAGCAAAGGTTTTTCAAAAAATTATGTTACTGTTGCATAAGAAGGAAGACACTTTCATAGATTAGGTCAAAAAAGGGTGATAAAGGGTAAAAAGAAATGCTCAATTTTCACAGCAGAGGAAACTCATCAGTGATGTCCCACAGCTTCCTATTTGTGTTGTTCAACATGTTTATAGGTGGTCTTAATACAAAGAGGAAAGAGTTGAAAAAGTTACTGGTGATATTAGAATATGCAATACAGTAAAAGGGAAAGCTAAATGAAGTGTTTCAGAAGTATTTTGAGGTACTGAGTGATTGAGCATTAAACTCACAGATGAAGCTCATTGCTGATAATTATAAAGTGATGCACCTGGCAGAAAAACAATTCTGACTTTGTATTCCCAATGACGGGGAAGTGTTATTGTTTGGAAAAATATAATACAAAGTTATGATACAGTTATTCACCATTGCTTCTAATATGTATCAGGTGGCATCAAATTAATTTACTGAATAAGAGATTAAAAAGCAAGAGAGAATTTTTCCGCACAAGACGTTATTAAACCATGGAAGTCACTGCTACAGAATATTGTGGAAGCCAGGAGATTACTTAGTTTCAAGAAACATTTACGAATTCAAGAAAGAAATACCTTTAGCCTTCTTAAAACAGAAGAAAGAGAGCATCAAAACTGGGAAGTGCCTGACCTGTAGACCACTACAAGGTGAATGAGTGAAGAAAGTATACCAGACAGGGGTCATGCACTTTTACTCCTTCTCTGGACATCTAACATTGGTTCTTACTGGATACTGCACGTTAGACTTGATAGACCTTTGATCTGAATAATGGCCAGTCAGCTCTGTAAATTGTATTTTTTTTCTGACCATGTGTGACACAGAAGAGGATGCAGTCACCTTTACAGGATTGTACCCAGGTTAGGTACAGTGCAAGTGTCTGGACTTTCTGGCTCTGGGAACAGTGAATTTTTTGCTTGGATAAGTATTGGTCATTACTCCAAACTAAAAACTTAGGACCATAGCAGGCATGTGTTGGTTTGTTTGGGTTGATAGATCAATATATTTAGCTTCAGCCTATACAGAAAGTAAATAACACTTGCTTTGTTCTGGAGTGATCACTAGTTCTGGAAATAGTATAACTTAAATGGGGAAAACACTGCAAATACTTGTTTGGGAATATAAACAAATTTAATCTGTTTCCACATCTCTGTCTCATTCACTTTATAGGAACATTCTTCAGAAAAGCTCTGTAAATGGAAATATTTTGAAGTTTGTACACTTTGGATTTATATGCCTACTTAAAGATACTGCAAATATTCGGCTGTACTTTTTTGCAGTATTGGTTATACATAACTCATCCAACTGAGGACCAGACTGTTACCATAGCACCTTTGTTTTTAAAATGTAGCACTTAAAATATATACAACAACCAACTAGCAAACTATCTGCAAATGAAAAGGTTGTGTTGAAAGACTTACTTTAGATTTTTTTTAACCTGTTTGAGAAGTTTGAACAGAAAACCCCAATTAAAGAAATAGATATACACTTCTTACGCCTTATATAATGTCTCATGTTTGTCATTAAATTATCAATCTGTATATAATATTTATAATACCCGTTGTGATAGTAATCGTTACTGTTCTAATATCTAAGTTTTTTGAAAGTGCTCTGTTAGAAGTGCAACTTTTTGTCTGAAGTAGTATTTAGTAGATTATTGAGTGTGACAATTCAGTTCACTCAGACTGGTATTTTTTTTAATATAACTATGTAACTGCACGTTAAGCCTAATATTTCCCTCTTAGCTCTTGTATTAATGAGAAACAGTGTTGTCTAATATTGCTGTGTTACCTGTAATGCAGTAGAGCTCAAATAACTCCCTCAGGCTTGGTGGCCATACTGCAACAGATGCTTTAAAGTCAGAAAGATGTCCTCTCTGCACAAAGAACTTAAGTTTATCTGGCCTTTGTGTTGGCCTCGCTAGTGAAGAATATACTCACTTTGGTGGTATCATGTTTATGCAACAACACAATTGTTTGACTTGTTTTAAAATAAACCAGTATTTTATTTTCCTATGTTATGCTTCTAATAATATGATTTTAAAACTTTAAAACTATAGTACTTGATCTTTAGACCTTCAGCCGTGTTCCTCTGTTAATTGCTGTGTCAAAGAGCGTATTGATGCAGCCACATAGCTGATGTTCATACATTCCCTCCTCATTCAATAGGAAAATATGATAAGAATGCTGTCACTGTGCAGTGAGAAAAGTTTGATATTTTCCCCAATTCAAGTCTCATTAGAAAGAACTGTAGCCATTGAGATTTGAAGGGATTTGTTTTGTTAAATTCTATCATGCCAGGGAAGTTTCTTTCTTATATTCTCTGTTTAAAAAGTAATCAATTGATCAATCTGTTCCCATCTCCCTCATATACTTGTTCACCAAAGGATTTCTTCCCATGCTAGTTTTCCAAAATTGAAGTTGAAAGTTGCAGGTAGATCTTGTTTACCTATGCTTCAGCTTTTGAATTCCACATAAAAGGGTCATCGTCCCACAAAGAAAGTATTAAAGCTTCACATCTCAGCAGAACAGTGTTTTTCCCAGTATATGAGAAAAAGACAATGAACACAGGAAGCAGGTAGCTGTGTGCTTCTGTACATTGAATATCTTCTATCAATACAGTTTATATATTCTTCCACAGCTTGTAATCTAAAGACATAGTAGGTTTTTTTGAAATTCATGTATTGATTGCAAATCAGGGAGGTATTAATTGACTAGCAAATAATCACCATTACCAAAACAACTGTAAACCAATTTTGTAACAATGTGAAAAAAAACTTGCACTGCCAAATGTCTTATTTAATATCACAGAAAATACTGAAATCATCATTCAAAATTACATTAGTTTTGGTTTTTTTAATCTTCCGTTTACCAAGCAGGACTAGAATGAAATAAGTTTATATCTGTGCAGGTATATTGACTGTATTACCTATGTTGTCTTTCATTTTACTCTTTAAATACATAGTTCCCTTTCTAGACTTGTTCTCTGATGTGGTCATACAGAGAGCTGACTCTCTAATACAAGCAGGGGCAAGGGCTGGCATCACGTCTGTCTCCTGGCCATCATGCTGATTTCTCAAAATGTATGTAGGATTTGGAGAGCAAAGGGAAAGAGTGGAACAGTGGAGGAGATCATCTTACATTTATACTTACTCCTGTAAGACATGGAATATGACCATCAAGATTTTAGATTAATCATGGTAGCGTTCAACAAAAATCTTCTTGATTGCGTGGTATTAAGGCCAAGGCTAAGATGCTGAGTATCTGTAACTGCTTAAGGCTCAATGAAACCTGTTTATCATCTCTATATATTTTAAAAAGTAAATTTGAAAGTGGCCTGGCTGCTCTGTATTTTCTACAAAGCTAGATTGTCACCATTTTTGTTACTATTAATTACTTGACTAATGCCTTACATTTATACCATTTATATGCAAATTATTTGATTAAGATAAAGGTTGAGCTATGGGTCCTTAGTGTTCCACTGCCCTTTCTTGTGTTCTGGTTCCTCAGACTGAAACAATTCCAGGCAGTGAACACACAGTCAGGGTCTTCTTTCGTGCCCTGTACCAGAAGAATGACACGTTATGCAGTGTTAGCATTTATAAACCTGGAAGTAGAAGTTGGAGTGCCAGTGACCTTACAGCACAAGGTCTCATTCTGTATAACTCAAAATGGAAAAAAGAAAATCTTGGGTTATGTTGTAAGGGTTGAAGATGCTGTCCTGGGGTTGAATAGCTCATAGAAAGGATTAATGGCATTACTTTATGCAAGATTTCCTTTTCTGTGTTCCTGTAAGGTCATCCTTAATGTGCTTTAAAAAAATCAGTGATAATATTTTGCTTTATGTGAGAAGCTTCTAGACTTAGAAATGTTTTGAATAAAATGTGGTAACGGGACAACTGACATTTATTTGAAGGTCTTGGTAAGTTTGGAACCTTTCATTAAAAGATGCTTCAGATCACTGAAAAGAAAACAAAAACCTGATGGAGAGGCATAGAAAAAGCTAGATGTTGGTCTCCAGTCCAAATATAGTGGAAGTGGGGGAAAAAAACTCTTGGGATCTCAGACCCATAACCAAGGTGCATTGTGAGAAGAGAACTCTTTTGGCTTTAAAAAAGGCACGCTGAATTCATCAGGATTTTTGTCTTTTGAGCTAATAGAAGACAACACCACATGCTTCTGCAGAAGGGCCAGCCTTACCAGAGCACTGCCCTTTGAGAGTCAACCAGGCCATGTGGCATGTCGTTCTTTTTAAGGGCTGAGGAATCTATGAGACTGAGAGATAACCACTGAAAGATGCTGAATGAAGATGAATGAATTGCAAACATTGTCTGAGGAGCACTTAGGTGAAGAGGCAGCAAATAACGTTTTTGAAGAAATTTTGAACCTCATTCAGCAAACTAAATCAAACTGATGCAGATTTGCAATTCCTCACTTCGCTTTTGTGATGATTTGGATTAAATATGGGGTAAGAAGCTCACACAGCCAGTATACAAAGAAGACTTACATGTTAACATAAAATAATTTGTTTGGAAAAATTCTTCCTGTTGGCAAATATGCAGAGGTCAGCTTATATATTCTTACCACTCTTGAGGATTTTAACTCCTTGACCATGTGGAAATAGCTTAGGGGCCATGTGGTTTCTTTTTTCTTAAGAAAATAACGTTGCAAACATTGCAACATAGAAATCAGACATTTCATTGCTTCCCTGACTGCTTATGAAGCAATGAAGGTATCAGACATAAAGTTCAAGATTATTTTTGCGAACGACATTTTCTTGAACCATTTGTCTTTTTAATGTCCAGTGTATTTACAATTTTGGATATATCAGTGATAGAATAATTTTCTGTTTAAAGTTTTTCTGGAAACTCTTAAAATGAGGGGAGGGAGTGGTTTGTAATAAGTTCTGACCGTATAGCTTTGAAATCACTATGTACATAACATAGATAACAGAATGACCCAGTACAAATTAACTGCAAGCAGACATACATTTTTTACTTTTCTCGTACTGCCTGTTTACTAGGAGTGTATGAGAAAGGCTTTTTCTATAAATTCTGACAGCAGATGACTTTGAAGTAGATAAATATTTCTTTACTTTTTACTTGATTTTGTACACTCTTTCCATCAGTGTGGTTATTGGTGGTATTTTTTTTTTTCATCGGGGTGTGGTTTTTTATATCATTTTACCTCTACTAGTGCTCAATTTTACATTGTTATTTCATGTTGCTTTTTGGCATCATAATAATTTCTAAGGTAAGAAATTACAGAGTCATGAAGACAAGATTGCAGCGTCTTATTTTTCAGGGAAGGAGATGGAATATAAGTGAACAAACTGAGTTTTTGAAAAGAATTTAAAAATCACTGATATAAGACGAATATAATATTGAAAACAACAGAAAAAAAGAAACAGAAAAAAATTATTTAGACAAATGTCATTCCAGTTAGCTTGTAGATGAAAGTTTCTTTTTTAAGTGCTATAATCCGTAAAAGAAAAATAACTTCTAGTTCAAATGCTAAGGTCTGTGTAGCGTACTACCAAGTTTCAGAGGGAAAGTATTTTCAAGGTCTTTTCATGAATGGTGTGTTATGGAATGGGGTCACTCGAAAAGGAATAATTACCGAGTGATCAGAAGATTTCTTTGAAAAGATTGTGCTAGACCTTCTGTGTGGTTTGTGGAAGAACAGAAATCAGTTTTGCTCCTAGGGTGGGCTAACAAAATGTATTGTGTTTTTGCAGCTACTTCTATCTTTGCCCCAAAAGATGCATGCATCACCTCGGCAGTGCACTCAGCCTCTGTAAGGTCATTGCCTAGAAACCAGATCTTGGAGTTGTTAGAAGTACAACATACTGCTGCACCATTTGACCAATTGCAAAAGTTTAGTTTTGAACTCTAATGAGTCTTTGCTCATCTCCTGTCTTAGCACTACCAGTTGTTAAATAACTAATTCCTCTTTGATTGTACCTCTTCATGTGCTTTTATAAACTTATTTGTATTATTTTGTGTTGTACTTTATTTGTACTCAGCCTCTTCTCTTTGTTTCAGAGCATGGAGTTACTAGAAAGAATTAATTTGAAGAATACTTTCTCACCCTTTGTATAGTGTTCATACTGAGGATCTGTGATCTACAGTAATTCTTACTCATTTGGAATATACTAATTTGTTCCTGTCAGCACAGGGGCTGGTTTGTTGTTTTAAATTGCTGACTTCTGTTTTTGCTGGCATGCTCCCCAATACAAATTGAACATCTGACAAAAATCTATTTGTAGGACAGTTTGGTCGAGATAGGTGCTCTGTGTTGCCTAACAGTATGATTTGGGGTCCCCAAGATAAAAGCTGACTGAATGCCAAGATTTTAGTAGAGCTTGTTTGTGCAGATAACAGAGGTAATCCGTATTCCTCAGGTCTGTAAATCAAACAGACAAAGGAGAAATATGTATGCACACCATTCTCTTTGAGATAGTGGACTGGTGGTTTCTTCTTTATAACAGTGGGCACTATCTAACCCCTGAGAACAACGGAAAGCTGACACCAGGGATGTTCCTATATGAAATTAGAGCGATTAGAAGATTCTTAGAATGCTTTTCCCCCTTTAGCAGATAGTGCCTAAATAAATTACTCAGTGGATCTGGTTTGTGGTGCTCTGGAAATTTCTGCTCTTATGGGGTTTTGTCTGTTTAGAATCTAATTCAGATTATTATAGATCTGAAAGTTGATCCATAATACAGTGGAAGAGGAAATCCAGCCACTAGGTCTTGACTGTGTTTTCCATGGTGATACAGACAAATGTAAGAGGCTTAGTGGCCATCTGTGGAAATACTGTTTAGGAAAACACATACTGGTTTCTAATGATCCCCTGCAATGATTCTTCCAGGATAAAATAAGATACTGAAGTATCCTCTTTTTGATGAGGTAGGTAGATCAATAATGTGAAATCCAGACTAGGAATCCTAGTGGCCTAGCAAACATTTTTTCATAAAATAGTTTTTAAGGTACAATAATTGCTTTTCATCCCCAAAAATATTCCCCAAGTCAGCTGTATGCAACTATGTATCCCATTTTTGGTGCTTAACTGTGGAATCTCTTACGTTTTGGAGTCAACGCTCAAGTATCATACTTCTGGTATACTGCAAGACAACTTTTTCCCAGGTTGATGGTCATCCAAACCACTGATTTAGTCTTGAAGACTTCTTGCTAGTTAAAATGCGTTACTCCTAGGGCATCTTTATGGGCAACTTGTAAATGCTTTGATACTTGGAAATTCTCGGTATATCTTTGAGTATGAAATCACTGTCATTTTATGTAAGGATTTTTTAATACACTAATGTACTAGTACTAGTACTTTAATACACTAATGTACTAATGTACTAGTTAATTCTGTACCCATTTACTTACAAAGTATCTCCTGAAAGACCCTAATTCTTGCTTTTTTGTCTCCTATCTGTAGATTTACTGATCTGTTAATTCAAATTCTGTGACCATGCATTTCTTATGCCTTGCAAAATCTAGGTAAATAGAGAAAAGCATAGATGGTTCATCATACAGTGTGTTCAAGATCATCTCAAACCATATTTTGCTTTTTTTCTTGATCTTTCAGACTGAAATACATCTTACCTGTTGAGTTGTTTCTTACCTTTTATTAAATTTTCTCCATCTCTTTTACAGAAAGTTTGTAACAAAATACTTCCCACATGCAAACTGATGATCAATAAATTTCTAAAACAAGAGTATATTGATTTTCATCATCCTACTGCCAATAAATGTCCATTTGTGGTCAGAGTCAACAGTTCTTGGAATGTTTTAGGTCATTCATTATTAGGTACACAGATCTCAGTTTAAGGGAAAAAAATTATAAACTGTCACCCAACAATCGCCCAAACTTTTTTCCTGGGGCCACCACTTCAGACGTCTTTGAAACTGTTGTGATCCTGGTACAATGGTTGCCATTCTCCTATAGCACCATAAAAGATGCCTGTAGTAACAGCAGACAATGACAATGGATAAATGGCAGCATGTGCTCTTCAAGATGACTGCTCTTGTTCTTTGTAAGGCATATGATCCTGTGTGGGACTTGAGAGAGGGCGGTTAGGAGAGGACCCAAATATCTGAGCAGAGGGAGAGAACCAGTAAGGAATGGCAAAATGAGCAGTGGGAAAGGGAACAAAATATGATATTTCATCACACTTTGTGATAGAATCACGTTAAGTGTGGTTGCACCGGAGAAAGCATGTGATAAATTGGGGGAAGAAGGTACAAACTGTGAAAGGTGTAAGACTGATGAATGACAGGGAAAGGAAAAGAATGGTGGGTACATCACCTGAGAGTTTAGTAGAGTGGTTGCTGTCACTCTCTCTATCTTTGTGTGAGTTCATTTTTAGGTTGAAATTTTCACCTGAGATTATTACATAAATTTGGGTCTGTCCCTGAACGCTTAGGAATCAAAAACCCAGATACGTGTTACACGCTTGGATTTGTTTTCCTTCCGTTCCTTATATTCTTTTTGTGTTGGTTTTGCATGTCAGGTTCGTGAATTGGAGTTGAAAATATTATGTTTGCCATATGCTATCAAACTTTGTTTTTCTTTGTATCAGATCATCTTTATTTGATGCTAACACTTTGTTATACCAGAAGTTTCTAAACTGTGCCATACAAGAACAGCTGGTGGGGTGGAGGGACAGATGTTTGGTCAAATGGTACTGGGCCTTTCTTGCACTTCAAAGGAGATGAGTGGAGATACAATATGACTATAGAGTATAGTTCTATTTTTCTAATCTGAGTAATTTGAATATTTGCCATAGTTTATTAAGAGATTGGGAGAGCAAATAACCTGTACGAGCAGAAATTAGAAAGTGATTCATTAGATAATCTTTCTCTAACTGTGGAGTTTACCCTGTAAAGATGAGGACCTCTGAATTAGACTCATATTGCCGATATGTGCCCCACGGAAGAGATTTAACAACATTCTGTGATATAAATTAATTGTTTTTGATATTTTAATTGTTACCTTCTTTCTTTGGAGCTTCACTTCAGTTTTGTTCAAATGAAAAGTGGGATAACTTTTGAATTTAATCTTTGCCCTAATATTGAGATCTGAACATCTTTCTTCTTGTGCATGAATGCTTGTTCAGTTGCTATTTAAATAAAAGAAGTATTATATAAGCAGTAACTATCAAGGTTTATTAAGTATGAAGATCTTAGATGTACCTTAAACTCCCTGAACTGCTGATCATCAGAAACTGGCAGCATCTATTCAAATGAGAATCATTCCATCCCTGCTCTGTTCCTTAAGATTTCTCCCTATTATCCATTAATGGCCACTATAGGAGGCAGTACAAGTTCTGGACTAATTGAAGCTTCGACTGATATGGCAGTCTTTATGCAGTCTTACATAAATTGAGGTTTTCCTTAAGGTTCACACTACATTGTCTTGACAGTGAAAATCTAGGCAGCTATAAACAAGATCAATAGAAATGTGTAAGCATTGTTGGTGACAACATAGGAACAGGGACAAAACAGAAATACTCAGTGAATTTTTTGTTTGGACATCAATATTTACTGGGAAATGAGCTACTGCCAGTATCAGTGTTTCTCAGTATTCTTTTTGTTGTACGTTAGTCCACTTAGAGGCAAAATTTCTGACTATGCTACAGGTAAGGGGAAAAATAACAAGTTAGCTGAAGCCTGTCTATCAGAAAGACACTTCAAATGCCGAATATTTTGAAATACCAATATTTTGTATAAATATACTGCCTTTCTGTTACACTGTGTTACAAAGCTTAAGACTTAAGTTCTGAAGAAATAAACCAAGTAGGGGAGAGGTTGGCGTGGCTATTTTTGATACAGATATTTTTGTTATAATAATTATTCATCCATTTTATGCCCTTTAAGAAATGAATATTGTTTATAAGTATTTTCCCTGAATGGGGGAGACTGAGGAACTCAAATGCAGAGGCAGTATAAAAAGGAGGAGGACTTCAGTTAGATAAATTATAGGTAGTGGATTAGTTATTGACTTTTATCTCAGGTAGTGTAAGGCAAGAACTGCTAATGATCAGCTTGTGATAAAACTAGAAAATGCCATGTCTGAACATCGGGCTGGTATTTTATCATATTAGCTATTGATTTAACACAGCATGAAACAACTGGTTCTGTCCCAGTAGTGCCTGGTGGGGAGCAGTGAAGGTACAGATTTACTCCTCCTCCAATCTGCTGCAAACTTCAAAGCCCAGTTGTGACCACTTAACTACTAAAATTACTAAACTCAAACAATTTTTCTCTTTTTCAGGCAAGGCAATGTGTCTGTGTGTAAGTACACATGATCAAGAAGGAAGGAAAGGAATCCCAGCTAAATCATGTTAGGGCAAAAATAATATATTCAGGAAGCACAGACAGTAAGATCCAAAAATCAGTTTTGACTGGGCTGTGTTATACACAAAGTATTTTTCATTTTCCTTTTTATTAATCAATAGTTTGAGCTAATATGCTTATGGTCCAAAATACTTGCATTGAAATACACAGAATGAGCACCATGTGGGTATATTTGTATGCAAACCACCTTAATTACACTGTTTTTCTATTTAATTATTCTTTGCATTAAGCATTATTTTATTTTATATTTCACGGAATCATTAGGGTTGGAAAAGACCTTTAAGATCATCAAGTCCAACACCACCGTGCCACTAAACCATATCCCGCAATGCCATGTCCACATATTCCTTGAACACCTCCAGTGAGGGTGACTCCACCACCTCCCTGGGCAGCCTGTTCCAATGCTTCACCACTCTCTCAGTAAAGACATTTTTCCTAATATCCAACCTAAACCTCCCCTGGTGCAACTTGAGGCCATTTCCTCTTGTCCTGTCACTAGTCACTTGGGAGAAGAGACCAACACCCACCTCTCTGCAACCCCCTTTCAGGTAATTGTAGGGAGCGATGAGGTCCCCCCTCAGCCTCCTCTTCTCCAGACTGAACAATCCCAGTTCCCTCAGCCGCTCCTCATAAGACCTGTGCTCCAGACCCCTCACCAGCTTCGTTGCCCTTCTCTGGACACGCTCCAGCACCTGGATGTCCTTCTTGTAGTGAGGGGCCCAAAACTGAACACAGGATTCGAGGTGCAGCCTCACCAGTGCCGAGTACAGGGGCACGATCACCTCCCTACTCCTGATGGCCACACTATTTCTGATAGAGGCCAGGATGCCGTTGGCCTTCTTGGCCACCTGGGCACACTGCTGGCTCATATTCAGCCGGCTGTCAATCAACACCCCCAGGTCCTTTTCTGCGGGGCAGCTTTCCAGCCACTCGTCCCCAAGCCTGTAGCGTTGCATGGGGTTGTTGTGACCCAAGTGCAGGACCCGGCACTTGGCCTTGTTGAACCTCATACAATTGGCCTCAGCCCATCCATCCAGCCTGTCCAGATCCCTCTGCAGAGCCTTCCGACCCTCGAGCAGATTAACACTCCCGCCCAACTTGGTGTCGTCTGCAAACTTGCTGAGGGAGCACTCAATCCCCTCATCCAGATCATCGATAAATGTATTAAACAAGACCAGCCCCAGTACCGAGCTCTGGGGGACTCCGCTCGTGACCGGCCCCCAACTGGATTTAACTCAATTCACCATGACTCTCTGGGCTCGGCCGTCCAGCCAGTTTTTTAACCAGCAAAGAGTGCACCTGTCTAAGCCACGAGCCGCCAGCTTCTCCATGAGAATACTGTGGGAGACAGTGTCGAAGGCTTTACTAAAGTCCAGGTAGACAACATCGACAGCTTTTCCCTCATCCAATTTATTCACCATTTAATGGTGAAGTCAGAAATTATCCTCTGCTACTCTCATTGAATAGGGTTTTTCATATTTATTATGGTTAATATTTTTAGGGCTCAACCGAAATTTTCTTATTCTGTGTATTATTTTCAGAAATCAAAAAATGTGTATTGGTATATGGGTGGATAGATGCCTCTGAGAGAGAGCGTGTATGCTCAGTGAAAAAAGGACAGTACCTAAAAATAGCTTTTTATGCACTAAAAAGTATTTTTGGAAAGGCCTGCTTAAGTTTCTTTGGTTTAACATAGTTCCTATCAGAGTGGCACTAATGTCGGTGGGACAATTCAGCTGCCTTGGAAACATTGCATTCATCTGCCTTGCACTCATTCTAAGTGTCAGAAATGAGATCTGTCTTTATGGCTTCCTTTTGTTTTTTACTCTTGGAGTTCACAGTGGACAAAATGTATAATTCATTAATAGACCTGAGCTCTGTAGCAAAATTATATTTTTAACTGGAAAACCTAAAAGCCTAAAAAATACCAGCTTTCCTAGGCTTTACCTACTGTTAGAAATCCAGGGAGTGGGAGAGGTGAAAAAGATGATGGTAGCATTCAACAATGGCAACTGCTTCAGCCCAGATATAGATTTTCATTGCAGTGGCCAATCTCCATAATGTCTGGCCAGAGAGTGCAGGTACAGGCTGATACAGACAATTAAGTAACAAATGGAGGAAGGAAGTAAGACTTGGATGCTCCTTTCTGGAAAAGGAAGGAGGCAGTGGAAAGTACCAGCAAATGTCTTGTTACTGTTAGCAATGGGGACCTCAGCTCCAGATGGAAATACCAGCTAAAACAAAGATGTTTTAATGAACATTTCATGTTTTATTTTATCTGAGATGTTTATCATCCTTTACTATGGTATGGGCTAATTAGTTAAAAAATCTTAAGCTTCCTTAAGAATTTTTTTCTCCCTGCTTTTCTGGCTTTGAGAGCACTCTCTTTAAAGGTTGGCCCTTGTAGTATAAACTTCTCCCCTTGGACTAAAATGGCTCCGTAGTTTCATTTTCTTGGTTCATCTGTCTGTTGGTCCAACGCACTGGAGTTTATCTTCCGTCTCAAAGATTTAGGAAACTTTTATATTAATTACGAACCTACCATGCAGCAGAAAGTCTTTGGACCACAAGGCAGTCTGAAGTACGCGATCCTGATGTGTAGTTGCTCCTTATCCCACATGCTATTTAGAGGACAAATGATTCAATGAAGTTGCGTGGTAATAGGCATTATTTAAAAAAAAAAAAAAAAAAAGGAACGAAAGCAAGCTTTTATTAAAAAAAAAAAAAGGAACCACTATAATATATGAGTTTGGTCATTACAATGAGGAGATGAGTTGAGATGACCAATGAAGATTCCATAAAAAAACCCATACTCATACGCTCTGTTGTACTGGAAAAAGGCACTAGGAGTTCTCTATTCCACTGTTATCCTTAACAAGTTTCCCTAAAAGGTAATTTTGCAGATATATGTAGGTCTTACATGTACACTTATTATGTGCATATGCCAGTTCTAAGTGCAAAGATCTGCTGTAGTTAAACCATACTCAAAATAGGCTTATTTTTGTATACTGGTTTTGCTAATCTTTAAATTGAAGTTACTCATATCTAGCAGAGACTCCTGGAGAAGAATAGCAGCCTATATGAGATTAGTGACTGACTTCTCATGCTTGGTGTGACTTTTTAAAATCTGTTTTAGGAGTGAGAGTCTTCTAGGATTTGATATAGAGATGGAATTGTCTTAGTGATCATAGTGACATCCTTAAACATTTCTGCAGATTAGCCTGAACATGAGTTGAGGATCAGTTTATCTGTCAACAATGGTGGCTTAATTCTGGCTGTTCCTATTCTTTGCATCCAAAATTTTTGTTGATGCCACAGTCTAGACATGTCCCTTTTGCCACCAGGTCCAAGTGTGGACCTATGCTATAAACAATAGAATTTATCCCACTTAGAGCCCCTACACCCAAATAAATAGTCAAGTTGTGGATTACTTTGAACCTGTATCAGGTGTGGTCTTACAGCTGAGGTGTCTTTATTTTCAAATGGTCGTCTGAGTTGTGGAGAGAGAGTGTTCTCTCCCTCTCCAACCTTTTCTTCCAGCACTGGTGATTGAAATGACTGTGGTAAATAAGGGTCTGCAAGTTGCAAAACCTTTGTCAACAAATCAGGCAAATATATGCCTATATTATTAGGCAAATATATTTGTTTGTTATACATATCAAGGAAAAGGGCACTAACACCAGCCAACTTTCAATTTATCAAGCTAGATTGTAAGACTGGTCTTTGAACACACAGAGCGTGGTTACAGGGAAGCACTAGGCTTTTCTGGAAGGTGAATTTGAGAAGGAATGAACTTGAGTGATCACATGCACAATTTAGAGGAATTTCCATTGACTGAATAGGCAAGTTGGGTAACTTAGCCAGCTAAGCAGATGTGTAAAGATAGGTTTTATAATGAAATATGATAGTATAATAATGGTCATTTGAAGGAATCAATAGAAAGGAGTTGTATAAAATACTGAAGTTAGAGTGCTAAAAAGCATGTTACAGGAACAGACTAGCAGACTTGGGTAACAGTAGATACCAGAATAGCTGCACGTCGGCAGTGCAAAAGGCAAACATCGCTATGTCGGCCTACAGAGACGTTACAGTTAAATTTGCAGGAATACTCAGTCACCCTTCATGCATCAGCTGATGCCTGGCGTATTTTTTTGAGATTATGGCACAAGAGTAAAAAAGTAGACAAATGGTTGTACAGAACAACCCAGAGCTGAAAGCACCTTGGAGAAACTGAATTCTGATGAAAGACTAAAGTAGTGTATATGTACATTATATACGTACATACAGATTTGGTAATAGGGTATGGTAATTCAAACAAGCAAAAAGATGAGTAGTTATAATTAAAAAAATAAAAACTAAAAAAACCCCACCAGGCTGAGGGGAGTTATTCGTTGTTATGTTTGGAGCTTATCTGAAGTTTTCCATGCTTCGATTTATAACTCTTGTATTTCATTTTATTACTCTTCCGTAGATATGTTCCTGTTAAACTGGAAGTGATGATAGTGAATTTTCAAGCATCCTCTAAAAAATAGAAGGGGGGAGAGGTCAGTTAGTTCCAGATCTTTTCTAGGTTATTAGGTGTAAAAGAGCTCAGGTAAATATAAGCTGGTTTTCTAAATACAAATGTCTTTTGCACAATAGAAATCCTCCTCTGTTACTCCTTAACTCCACAGAAGTGATAAATTAACAATTCTGCCAGGTCACCTGTTTTCTTCCCTACCTACAGCACATGCAATCTAGCAGGTTGTTTAAGCATCAGCCATGTTGGTGACATACATGGTCCACTGGTCATGAGTTTGAGGTGGAAGTAGTTTTGTGGGCAGAAGCTGCATTTTTCACGACCAACATAGTACAATGTGTTGTATCCTCATGGGGGTTTGCTTGACCTTCCTCCCTGCCCTCACCCCATAATGAAACTAAAAGTATGTTTGATGATGATTATTGAAAAGAAGATTTATAGACCTGTGACTTCTACTTAAAATGGATGATAGTATCTCTGCATTAATTTCACATTAGCACTTGAAGTTTGATTTCTCTCTGCTGTTGTAGGAAGCTGACGGCATTTGGCGGAGCAGCAGAATACAGGTTTTAAGTTGTGCATTTCTCTTTCAGAGTTGCCTGCAATCTTTTTCATGTGCATGCAGGGACGGCAAGTAAGACCGGGAGAGGCTTAGACACTGACTTCTGCCAGCCAACACATACTGTTGAATTGATTCTTTCAATCAGAAGTTTCATAGGATTTGTAAAATAGTTTTTATTTCCTTTTGGACAGAAATGTATCAGCTTTGTTTTTTATTTTCATACGGAAATGCTTCAAAGTCCAGCATTGCATCAGGTTGTATATTAGCACTATGTAATCGTTTTCCTGCTTCTTACACACAATCGATAAAAACTAAGCTACTTAGGAACAGGAAAACGCCTTTCGAATTGCAGTCTGAAGTGTCTAGTCTATTGTTCCTGGATCACCTTTAAAGAGAAATGTAGAAGTTTTGAAAACTGAAGTTTGAACACAATTTCTTAAGTAATTTCAATTATTTTGTTACCTAAAGAAATGGTTGTGTGTTTCTGTTTAAATATAAGCTTTAAGATTGTTGAGTAGGATTGCTTATTTTTCTTCTAAATTTGTTAAACTATATCTTTTTCATTTCTGCTCAGCAAAAAATACTTAAGTAGCTATTCTGAAAGGCAGAGATGAAAGTGTAAATTCTGCAGTATTTAGCAGTCCATTTGAGGATCAGGTCACTTTTTTCACCTTGCTTTAATGAGAGCAATGGCAAAACTGACTACTCAAAGAACACAAAATCTAATTTATTCCTACAAATTATTTCTGGTTATGCTAATCTCAAGTATTTATTTACATCTAGAGCAGGGCCAAACTTTGAAACAGATGCCTGAAGATTTTTTCTAAACCATTTATATATACCGGGAGATTATAATGAATTTTGTATGAAAAAAGATGTTTGTGGATAAATAAACTTTTTTGTTTGTTTACGCATATTTCACCCAAAAAATCTGTTTAATCTGTTCTTAAAACACTGAGCCTGAAAAATGGAGAGGCTGGGACAAAAAGATTTGCTGGTCCTTTTGTCTGAAATGCACCTAGGTTTGCTGGTCTGTTCAGGGGGCTGCTTAGCATTTAGGAGAGGAAGGCTTTTCTTTAGTTCAGGTATGAAAATGTGCGATACTTTATATCAATTGTTTGGCTGATTGCTGAAATTGCATTGGAGTGAGGGGGCATTGGCTAGTTCTGGCCTTCACTAATGGGAACATTTCAGAATATGGATGAGTAATTAAAGTATAGAATGCGGAAAATTAGGGCAAAATTGAATAGAAGTGAATAAGTATGTGTTCTGTTGTGCAGATGTTGGAAACAGATTATTTTGGATACCTCTTTCTATCTACATCTTACTTGGTTACCATGTAAAAATCGGTCATACACCATGTAGATTGTTTCTCTTCCCATTGCCTTTTCTGTTTTTATGTTGTGATGTATCTGTATAGGTAGTAATTTAGCAAAATATCCTGTCTGCCAGGTGTGGGAACTAGCTGATTGTATTGTAATACCAGATCATTACTTAATTCATATGCAACCTAGCCTAGCACATGGAAAGCATTATAAATCTATTTACAGTGTGGCTGGTCTGATGATAACATTGTATTAAATTCCCAGGTGAGGCAATTTAAGCAATTGCTTTGCCATGTGTAGGCCATGGAAATTAACTTCTCATATGCTTTAGTAATAGACGAACTTCATTGTTATGCTCAGATTAGTAGTATAGGAGAATTCTTACAGTCTGGTTACATGTACCCTACTTCACATGTAGAATCATACAGGGGGGTGGTACTGCAGATCACAGATCTTAATTAGTTTAAGCTGAGTTAATTCATTTCAATTCTAATTTAGCTGTGCTTGCCCATGAACACATTCAGTTCTACTGGGAAATGTTAAGGCTTGGGTCAAGTAGACAGATTGTTTAAAGCCAAATTGCCAGACAGAACTGAGCAAGTGTATCTGTTTGAACAGGGCTTTAAGAAAATCACCCAATCAGTATGCAAAAATCCTGTTCATAAACCAAGAGAGATCTGCCTGGAATCAGAAATTCTTCCTTGTCAGAAGGTCTGGGTACTGTAGTACATTTAAAACAGCCCCTGAAACTTTCTCTGTCTTGAAGTTCTTGTAGAAAGTAGCTTAACCCTTTAGTGTCATTGTGTGTTCGTGTGTGTGCAACATTTGAATGCAAACGTGTACACTGAGTTAAAAACACTTGTGTGTTTAGACTTTTTGTCTATGTATATACAAGAAAATACAAAATACAAGGAAAACTCCTATATATGACAGACCTTCAGAGACAAAAAACTGCATACAGAACCTCTTAAACCTATATTGAGCTGCCCAGAAATGCCTTGGATTACGAACTCTGTAAAGCTTCTGTCTTTTCTAGAAACATACATATAAAGTACCTGTAGACAGTGGTAACTGACACCTAAGACTAAAAATGTTGACAATTTCTTGATTTGCCTGGTTAGCTTATGTATAGAAGTCATTAACTATTTATAAAATGCATTATGAATTGGGTTCCTTCAAACTGTAGCAGTGTGTGTGACATTTCCAGCTCAAACTATCATTCTTGCATTTGGCTAAAGTATGTATTTATAAACAGCTGATAGTTATGAACTAAAAAAAAAAAATCTAAAAATTATTTAATTATTGAGTTCGGATGAACCGAAATAATTTTGATAGCCACATTTAAAAGTGTTAGCCAATATTACTTTAATAAAAATAAGAATAGTAATTCAAAATATTGATATTTTGGACAAATCCTGAAAGAACAAACGAACACTTTAGTTCAAAGGCCTTTCCTTTTATATTATTGATTCATTTGGTAGTGAAACTGTGATCAAAAGTAGTATCAAATTATTTATTGATTATGGCAAAGAGTTATACTTAATTGTAGTCAAAGGGTTATTTCTTTTAATATAATTGCTGATTTTCAGATCATGACAGATTATGGCAATAAAAGAACAATGATACAAATATATTTATTAAGTTCAGTGGTGATGGTATAAAGAATTATAAAGGGCCTCTAAAAATTGTATTGCTATTAACATTTATTTCTTTCCCATGTAGAATATTCTTTTTCCTTTCTTCCATGCAGGCTCTTGTGAATGAGAATATCAGCCAGTTAAATCTTTCGAATAAATGATGTGTAACCAAGGACTATCTCAGTCTCTACATGTAATTAGGCAACTTGTTCACTGGAGAACAAGCTTATGAAGCATCATGCTCCTCATCTCAGTCTAATAATGATAAATACATTCAACACTAACAGAATCAAGGGGGCTGAGTCATTTTGTGAAATTGGGAGAGACTGTACAGTTGAACTACTAGACTTCAAATGGGAAGATTGAATCTTAATCAGAAAAGAAGATTAGATATTTATTGGTATATATTTGTAATTTCCTTCCTTGTTTGATGTGTATCAAATAAAAATAGGAAAATAATATAATTGAGCAATCTATGCCAATTTGTTGGCTTTTGGTGAAAAAAGAGAAAAACAAAACCTATCTCCATATGATATTCTTGCATACTGTGGAGTGTTTTAGTCCCCCATAGTGATGAAATGAATAATTTAAACAGGCAGCTCTGATACCACAGCCTGTTTAAAGGTTCTCATTTCCTTTAATGCTGTAGACTACTTTAGCTTGGTTAGTATGAAACTGTGACAGCTGAGATCTCCAAAAGATTTGGCACGATTCAGCTCTTGTAGTAGGTCCATGGTATGCTTTGTCCTTGCTATGTACATCTGTAGCTTTAGTATATAATCTAGATGTGACCACAAGCAACTGAATCACAAATTGGTAAGCATTGTAATGATGATGATGGTAACAAAGGGTGAACTACACAGGATAAAAAGCTAAACTGTGTTGCTCTGATGACCAATACAAGGCTTATGCCACTGCTAGGTTCCTAGTGTAAGGGGTGACCCACTTCCAAACTTCTTTGTCACAAAGGTAATGAATTTCCCTCAGTATAATTGCTAGTGGGTTGTTTCCTGTGCCCCAGTCCCAAGCACATTTTTTGGCATGATTGTCCAGTTAGGGAATGTTTGAGGAGGGATTTGCTTTTGCTGAGTTCCTACTGGTAGTGACTACCACGGTGGAGTGTGAGGGAAGCTCCCATCAATAAAGGAAGGCCCTACAGCATAGTTCTTGCTACTCTTGGGTTTCTTCCTCTGATGAAGTGTAAAACTGATCATAACTGCGCTCAAACATGAAAACATTTTAAACAATATGTTAAAAATCCTTTCTCTCTTTTAATGGTGAATGTAGGGATATTAACTGACTAAGGGCCTGTTTTTTGGCCAACAAAGAAGTTGAAAGCTGGGCTGATGTTCTCTTTATGGACTTCCCTGTTGTTCCACTGAATGTTGTGCTACCTTGGTAATCTTCAGACATTTGCTTTCCATTGCGCAGCACTTGATCTAGTTTAGAATCAATATGATGATCAGTTCATGAGCAAATCTGGTTCCCATAAGCTGTGAGTAATGACTGTCTGTCATAACAATCTAATGAATGACTGTCTCAGTTTTGTGGTGTTTCCATGAACTGCTGTAAACCAATGTTTCCTCGTACTGCTGTTTTCTCTGCTTTCTTTTGCCCTTTGATTTCTGGTCATTTCCCTGTAGGCCTTCATAGCCTTAGCAGCATAGGAAACACTCGTTATTTTTCTACATCTTTAAGTTCAACCAGTTTTGTCAAATATGTGTTCATGGTTTGGTTTTTTTATGTGGGAAAAGCTCAATCTTCCTTTCCTATTTAATGGCATCACTGCAGTGTTACTCTGGGTTCTGCGTCCAGCTATCAAGTGTTCTTCAGAAAAATACATTTGGTTCCTTCACATGTGTTTCTTCAGTGTTTCTGATATTAGTGTATGTTGCTTGTCAAGGTTGCCTGATTATTGGAACTGGGATCACACAACATGTACCTTGAGCTTCACTGAAGCTGCTTTCATTGCTGAAAAGTTGAGGATGTGACTGTCCTAGAAATGCTAAGGTTTTGCCATGCAGATTTGTCAAAATACAGCAGTTGAACTTTTTAATAACTTTTACTTGCAGATTTTTTATTTTTTTTTTTATCAAATAGGTATCCATTAGGGGGCTCTCGAGGTTTAAGATGATCAGCCTTGATACCAATGGCTTCGGAGCTTTACTTCCTAACCCTTTTTTCTTTTTGTTTTACAGAAAAGGTCACGGATCGCCTACAGTGATGAGGTGCGGAATGAGCTCCTAGGGGATGATGGGAATTCCTCAGAGAACCAGGTAGGATGCTAATCAAGAAGCCCTAGTGGGTGGCTGGAGGGTGAAGGAGGTCACTGGCACACTGGGCTTCTCAAGCTGCTCCTTAACAGCATTAGCAACAACTCATGTGGAAGTGATACTGTTTAATGCAAAGCTGGGGTCTTAATCAACTTCAAAATGTTTCTTGGAGATCTTACATTTAACCCTTTAACTTGTGATCACTGTCTGCTATCTTAAAAAAAATCTTTTCTTCTCTTTTCTTTATTATTTAGTACTTAAGAAATAACTTGAAACGCGCTGTTTGCCGACAAAGCCAAGGTCTTCACCTCAAACACATGTAAAAGGAATAAAAAAAGTACATAATGCAGCTTTGATAATAATGCAGTATAATTAAATCAACACTGGCAGGCAAAACAAATGAAAGTGCGCTCTCAGAATTAGGCAGTACCCCACTCAGTTTCCTTGTGTGATTCCTTCCCTAAACAGATTTTCTCTCCTTGTACCAAAAACACAAGTTGTACTAATAAAAGCATGCTTTCATAATGCGTGTTGTACTAGAATGCAGAGTGCTATCCATCTCTTTTAATGAAGGAAAGCTTGATAATCCTGAGGCTTTTTTAAAATCTTGTACCCGTATTGTTGTTCTGGACACTACAGTGAGGACCCTACTAGACTACTGAAAATTATAAAGGCAACATTCTATTTAGGGGACTTTGACCCACCTGTTAATATTTCTTTTGGTGCTGAAACTTGTTTGACAAGCTCTGTCTGAAAGCAGAATATTTCTTTTCTTTTTGAAAATCATGTCAGCTGTAATCAAAGCTGTGCATTTTGAGTTAGAAGTTAGTTGAAAGTTTTCTTAAATATGAGATCTTATCTTCTGACCAGATAGAATTTAAATTATTTTTGTAGTGAAAGTGAAGCTTGTTTAAATTGTTACTTGATAAATGCAATATTAAATAAGGAAACGAAACAGAACCATGTTCTGAAATTTTTAGTGTCTTCTACCCTCAATATAAGCTCAGTTCCACTAAGGATTGGAAAAAAGAAAGACTTGGAGACTTACAATGAATTTTAAAACACAGACTCCTTAAGCCTTAATCTTACACAGTATTTTAAATGTGCTGTGGAAGTTTTAAACCCTGTAATAGACTTTGATACATACATTAATGAAATTATACACAGGATACAATGCATCTGTAGACTCTGTAGTGTACAGCAGCTCTAATATCTATGTGAAGGGTTAAATTTAAAAGATATTCATCTTCATATTTATATATCACACCAAGGGGATATTCCAAAATTTGAATAAAATAACGATGCGTTTTTATCCTAAATAATGAGTTTATGGAAAGGATGATTTCATGGAAAAGTTTCACAGTCTGCATATCATGATCGTAAACTCAGTCCTGTGAAAGTCTTAAGATTCTCATTTTATTTCTTTTAAGGTACTGCTATTTTTACATTTCAAGAAAAAATTGTGTGAATTCAGACATAAAAGGGCAATTGTGATAAGAAGCTTTACTTATAACAGAATATCTTATGTGTAGGGATGAGATAAAATATTTTATTTTCACTTTTTAAGGAATGGTTAAATAACTGGTTCACATGTGCACTTTTTGCAAGTTATGATCTTTTTTTCTAAACTTGATGGAAGAAACATGGTCTCATCTCAAGGAACCAAATGATACTTTCAACCATTTGTCAGCATGAGTTTTTTTCTTCCAGATGATCACTTCTTAAATGGAAGAAAATTTTGGGTGGTAATGGAGTTTATCTAGTAACCCAACTTGAAATTGTTACCCCCATACCTTTGAAAGTTCTGAATTTCTTTCTTCCTTGAAAAATGTTGTGAAATATCACCGTAAAGGAGTCAACTAACTTTTTTAAAATATGTGAATGCCACTATTTTAAAAAATACTAGATACTGTGTTGTTTCAATAATCAATATTACTTTCTTTTTCTTATGAAATGTCATTAGTTATATTTGTACTTACATGCGTGTAGTTATGGGTACAAGCAGTTAGTGCAAGAACTTCAGTCTGATGTTGAGCTTATCAGGATGTGCAGCTATCCAAATTAAGTGTAAGGTTTGGGTACTGACCATGAAGTAAACATGTTACCTTGATGTATTCAACTCAGTAACCACAGGTTTAATACACTTTCACTCCTACACATCATTATATCAATAGAAGGCTTGAACTAGATGACGAAAGGACACTCAGGTATAACTTACAGCCATGTAAAATATTTGAAGATGTTTCAAATTCTTGCTTTAATTTTGTCTGATGGAAATAAATACAGGTAGATGGACAGACCCTCACCCTAATATTATGGGACTTTCTCTTGTCAATCAGTTTGGGTTAGGTTGAATTATTTAAACTGAAAGGTGGTGGGGTTTTTTTTTCCCCAATTCACTCACCAAACTTTGAAAGGGGAGAGGAGAGGAGGGATTCCTCTTCTGACAAAGGAGTTGTTGAAAAAAGTTGCCAGCTCAGAATTGCTCCTGTACCAATCCACAAATATTGGTAAAATCTGCCAATAGAAATGCTGACTATCTGGTTAGACTGGGGTGTTACACAAGGGAAACAAGAGATACAAGCTGTATGTTTTTGTAACGGTCTTTGTCATTATGATAAATATTGCAAAACATTTATGTTGGAGGGAGAAGATGAAAAGGAACTTGAAATATACTAGCTAGTACAACAATATTAAGTATCTAGAAATAAATGGGGCACAATTTGGATCCTTTTTTTTTCCAACTTCTATTTTTGAGTTGAGTTTCAAAGGTACAGTTACAGCAAAACAAAGCCAAGCTATAAGCTGTAATGAATAGGGTCATAGGTATGAGTTTCCAGTTGTTGTCCCAAGAATAAAGATTGAAGTACAAAGAACAGATTGAAGAATTAGCAAATTATGGTTGATCTTTTGTCTTCTTTTTTCCTAAATGTCTCCCATAAGCAGTTGTCATCATGTGTAGATCACAACAACTTAGAATAACGTGGTATAATAATGATTATACTACAAGATTTAACGAATTTTACCAGATAAAGCATAGAGAAACTTCTTGTAAGAAGTTATACGAATCATACAATGCTGCTATTCAAAGTTGTTTTTTTTTTAAATAAGTGCATCTTTGTTTAATGAGATAAATAGTGACATAATGCTCTTAAAGCATTTAGGGTTTAGTAAAGTCATTGCTTAGTATACATTAATTTATTCTTAATTTGAATTGGGTGAATGTAGTCAGATGAGGCATACACAGAGGTTGAGAATCAGGAGACATCCTTTCTCCCATCAAAAAAGCCCCACCTCACAGCCCCAAACCCAAAAACCTACTGTGTACATTGGGTTGTTATTTATTTTCCAGGAGTGGTCTTAAACAGGCTCTGTTACTTTCAAGGCTTATTTTTCATTCTGGCCACCAACGTTTATCAAATCCCTTGAAAGTTTTGAGTTTTTTAGTGCAATAATACACTATTTAAACTTGTGGCTTCACTTTAATAATCATAGAACTGTTTTATGCGGCGATTTGTATGTTTTTTAGAAAGTATATGTTGGGTTAAATCAGAAATCCTTCTTGACCAAAATAGTGTCAGGTACAGTATTACCAACTTTCTTGAAATATAATAGTATTCCTTTCTCTTTCACAACTATGTTCATTAATAAGTTTAAATAAATTTGCATTAGGTTAAATTGCGTGTCCGTATACACATACACTGTATATTTGATTTGTGGTGGACAAATATTTTGTGGCTACTTAATTTCTGACTACAAAGTTCTGATAATATTAGATTTGGGCTTGCTGTGCATAAAGTGTGTCAAACTTCAGCTACAGACCAGGGGGTGAAGTTGGTCAATTTAATTCCCCAAGATCTAAAGAAGGTCGGTATCATTTCATATAGCCCTGGCAGAGCAGATCATTACCAGACACAAATCTGTTCGTTACATGCCGAGGGTTTATAGCAAAATAAATAGACTGTCATCATAAGTTCAGAAAATTGTGTGTTCGACCCACGATAATGTGTAAAGGGCGTTTAATAGAGTTCAGCATTTATTCGTTATCTATATGCGGACAGAGACGGCGGTAGCGTTATCAGCTTTTTAAAAAAAATTCGGTAGTTTTCTATGTCATGTGATGTGTCTCAGAGACACACACACACGCGCGCGCGCGCACCCCCCCCATCTCACTCCCTCGCTCTCTGCGGCACAGTTTTGATTTTAGTCACAGCAGAAGGCTTAGCCACAAGAGATTCCACTGGTTCAAACCAGCGTAAACCAGATTTTTTTTTTTAGCCTACAAAGGAACAGATTACCTCTTGTATCGAATTCTGTATTGCAAAAAAAAAAAAAAAAAAAAAATCTTTGTTTCAAAAATATGCTGATTATCATAACCTAAAATGGTGGCTGCACATGGCTTAATGCTGTTTACAGTTGAGTGGTGAGCATAATAAAAATAATGTTTCAAAATAGCAAAGTAAAGGTAACACATTTTCATCAAGAGCATTGTTAAATGGGGGAAAAATACATCTTTTGTTAATTTGAATGAATATCTTTCAGCCAATGTTAAAAAAAAAAACCCAACCCTCTCCCATTACTTAGCTTAGCTGCAAATCCCATGCCGAGCTTAAATTCAGCCATGCAGCACAAACAAGATAGAACATTTTTGTTTGGGACCTATTGAAAAAACAAATGTGCAGCATTTTAAAACTCTCATTGATTATAGCAGGGTGGCATGCCCAAACGGGCTCTGTTGCGGGAGAGTAGTTTTAAACTTTGGCCCTTTAAGTATCATAGTCAACTGAAGAATGGTGGCCTCAGAAAGAAAAGATAGCTATGTGATCAACTCCCAGATCGTCTCTTTCTAAAGAGCCTTAATGTTTGCCTTTTTGGGGAAAAAAGGGGGGGAAGAGCTGGGGAAAGGGACCAATTTATGATAGGCCAAACACTTGAATTTAAGCACCGGTTTGGCAGACAATGCAGTTTTTATACCAAATTCTAGCAAAGTTCCTTTAGCGACGGACTGAAGAGCCGTTTCAGTTTAAGTCTGTGTGGTAGTAGCCCTCCTAATTACATCTAGTTAGAGCCTCGTTGTCCGTTTTGGGAACGGGGTGAGGCGTAGGTTCGTTTTAGATGAGCCATATGAAACAATAGAGAATAATGGAGGTTCTTTTGTTTCCTTCATGCTGGCGAGACTTTATTAGTAGTAAACATTCTCAGCTTACACACGTGTTGAAAATTAGTGTTATGAAACTGTAGGTGAAGTATCAGCATAAACTGAGATAATGATGTAGCTGTTGTAATTTCGAATTCAACTGGAATCGGTGAGAGAACTGCAATTTTTTATAAAAAGCCACTCTTACACAGACATTTGTTGTGAGTAATTATACGTTTTGTTCCAGTACAAATAATTTATCTCTCTCTCTAAGGGGAGAGCATATTACAGCATAGCTTGATAATCAGATTGGGGTTTTATTTAGTTTTACAGTAAACCTGCCAGAGCAATATTATTAATAGTGTTAGATTGTGTTGATTTACAAGCATAAATTTATAAATACAAAAGTATATACTATATAAGTATACACACACACTATGTGTGTATATATACACACACTGTGTAGTGGTCTAGGATTAAGAACCTGGAATGGGTCTTTTCTGAGGGAAATATGTTTCATGTTGTTCCCTATTCCTTTGTCTGTTTTTAAATATGCTATGCAATAAATCATAATTCTGAGCCATTTAACTAAGCTGCTTCATTTTTTTTTAAATTGGAAAACCCCCTCTATATGAGGTTCAATAATAAAATTAGATAATATGGTTACATTAGAACTCAGGTATACAAAAATTGAAATACTGGTTACATGCTATAAAGATGCAGTCATCTATTAATAAGTTAGATCTGCTAGTAAAATAAGAAATCAGTTGTCACAACTAAAATATACAGAAAACATTCTGAAAACTTGTATATACAAAACCACTTCAGCTGTACAATCTTCGAAGAGAGGAATAGTAAACTTGTTTTTTTCTTTATAATATAGACTTCTATGAAGTCATTCCCCTTTATTTCATGATGGTGTCTTAGATGTGGTTTAAAAGAGAATTTCACACTATTCTCTTTGTTTAATGTGACAGTGTGAGAAAGTGATCTTTATTCGTTCAAAAAACTCTGCATGTAGTCTATGTTTAGGTTCTTTTAATGTGTTTGTCTGTGATTTTTAAATGCTAAACATGTAAACAGATAAATTGTCAATGTTAATTCTGTATCCTGTCACACAACTGATCTTTCTTTCCTGCCATTTCTTTCCTTTTTATCTTTTTTGTGCGTTCATGTTGCAGTTGATAAAATTACGTGAAGAGGTGAGTACTTTCTTGCTTTTTGTTGTCTAGCTTTCCCTTTAAAGCTGAGTTTCTAAATCTGAAGTAGATCTTTTTGTTCATTGTTGCAGGGAAATCTACACAAAGCAAAAATATTGATTACATTGCTTTAAAATATTCACTGTTGTGCCTCTTTTTCCTTAATAATTGTATACTTACATAGGAATCTTTAGATCAAACCTTAGAAATTAACATTCTTTGATAGTGGAAATTTTTTTTTAAAGGCACTAGAAAAAGAAGGGGGAAAAAAAACCCCTATTATTTGATCTCTGCTAGAATACCATGATCAAATCAGGTACAGTAATAATCATGTTTGCATCACAAAATCTTTGATAGGGTAAATACATTTATACAATGGTATTGAAAGTGAAAGCATTGCTTTGGTAAAAACCTGTGCTGAAACACTGTAAAAATTACACAGTATTTCACAATGTTCTGAGGTTGGTGTGAGGTATTCAAGTAGCTTATGTATTATATTGGATATTGTATACCCACTGAAAATGCAGTACAGGTAGACCTACGCACACATATCAATATTTATTATTTATTTGTGAGTGCTGTAGATCTGTAGGTGTAACACTAGAGATCAGTATTCCAGAACACCTTTCTTCCAGTTATAAAATGACTCATAAATATTTAGAGAGAGAAGCCCGTTTTAATGGTCAATTCCTCAAATGTTTCAGTATATTTTCTGAAATTAATCTTCTCTGTTACTTACTGCTGTAGCAAAGCAGGTATCTGAACTGCTTTTGTTAATTTCCCAATAGCTGCCAAAAAGAAGGTCTTAGTAAAGTCAAGATTACTTATAGGTCAGATTTCTGAAGGGTTTCATATGGAGAGTTTGAACCAGTGAAGTATTTTAATAAATATATTTAGAAGCACGAGTATTTTAACATCACATATTTTTCTGGTATCTTCTTTTTGAAACGTGTGTCCAGATGTATCAGTAATGAATATTGAGCTCTGCAGGAAAGGATTTGTAAGTTTTAGAAATGATGATGACAAAGAATTGTAAAGTGACTCGATTAAGGACAATTACAGAGAGTTTTTAAAAACAGTAAGATATTTGTGATACGAAGATTCTTTCACTAATTCCCTGAATGCTTTATTTTTCCCTCATCTTGTGGGGCTGATATTAATACGTTAAAGCTACAGAGTAAAACAGTTAACAAAAAAAAATTAAATAAAATAAACATGTAACCACATGAAAGCCCTCCCACCACTGCTGAGCTCCCCTCCCCAATAGTCCCAGTATTTAAACAGATGACAACATTGTTGCAAGGGTTTGTATAGCCTGATTTCTGAGTTTTTTCAGAACAAGGTTCATTTGTTCATTCCTTTAACAACACCTGCGAATCTGCTCCTGTGCTTTTGTAAAAGAACATAATAGGATCATTTTTGCTTGCAAACATAGATTATAGTTTTATAAACATAAAGATTCCTAATTTTTAAATTTACTCTGCACATTTAATCAGATATAAAGAACAAAGTTGCTACTTAACTGCTCTTCTTTTTGAAATAGCTGTGAAGTTAAGTAAGAAAATTCAGGATGTTATTGCAAAGGGCTGCAACTTGGGAGCTGTACTGAACTCAGTCATACCTTTTGGAGCTTATAAATCCTCTTTGTTAGCCACCTAAAAAATTTTGACATTGCCTCTGGTAATTTTCTTTTTTGCTTTTCCTTGCTAGCCTCTTGAGTTACTTTTTCCTCTCTCTGCATATTATGAGAGCAGCAGCAAATAGAACTAAATAAAGGGATTTATTATTTTGTTTAGATCAAAATAGTACAGGTAGAGAGAGAAATAATTTAAAAAACAATTGTTAGCATTCTGTTCTCTGCA